>NW_027518246.1:300000-600000 GCF_023851605.1 Tamandua tetradactyla | reverse complement strand
TGAAATAGAGCCCCAAGGTGGTTGCTATAGTTCCCATTATGCGCTGGATCTGCTGCCTTAAGAAAAGTTATTAGGAGTCTTATAGGAATTTATCTAATAAGGAAATTAAATGATCATTTAATAATTTTCATTGCCCTGCATTTTTTCCATCTTTTACCTTTTTATAGAAAAATATAATATTCTTGGGAAAGTGACCATGACAAATAGCAGTGGAAAATGGAGGGGAGGGGACAGTGTCTCTTTACATTCATTAAGGTTGATATGAAACTCTAAGACATGATATCTAGAAGATGAATCTGTAGGAAGTCTATAAGTTTGTGTTCCCTCGGTATTCTAGTGAAAACAGTCATGAAGTCTCTACTGAAGTTACAATTAGGAATTAATCCATTTATGTGCCTAGATAAAACACAGAATAAGGAAGATCTGAAAATTTCATTAATTTGTTTCACACTGAAGTTCACAATTGTTAAGAAAAATAGTAAATAGTCAACTGCATGCACCAAAACTCCAAGACAGAAATCTTAGGTATTCAGTTTCTTTTCACATCATTGCTAGTTCAAAAACCAAAACTCAGGGAATATTGGCACTTTGAGGAAAACAAGTTTCTACTTTCATTTTAAAATAAGCATTCAAGATAAAAGCTAATAGTTTGCATGGAGTAGAAAAAATTAAGTAATGCTAAAACAAATGCTAATAATTTAGTGTAATATACAAAAATTACCACCTTTACTTAAAAATGCCTTGAGATAAATGTATAAATTGTATTTGCATAATTATGCACTTTTTATTTGACCGTTTTTCTTCTTTTTACCAACTTTTCTCATCTTTTCTTTGTGTTTTTGAATTTCTCAAACTACTGTTTAGAAAGCATCATCAACACCCATATTACATTACAATGCATTTTAAAATTTTAACACAAACAGGAGTCTACTTCTTTGCTGATTTTTTTCAATCTGTATTGTTGGATCTCTCTCACCAATGTATGAAAAGCATCCTCCACACTCTGTCTTGTCTTTGCTGATGTTTCAATAAAAGGAATTCTGTAACTTCTTGCTAAGTCCTGAGCCTGTTTTTTGTCTACTGTTCCAAAAGGTAAGTCACATTTATTTCCTACTAGGACAATGGGTCCATCTTCAGAATCTTTAACTCTTTTTTATTTGTTCCCTCTATTGTAGAATCATATTCATCCACAAAGTGATTGTGAATTAGCTGTACCATCAAGGCACTCTTGCCTATGCCACCAGCCCCAACTACCACCAGTTTATATTCAGTCATTTTCAGCAGGCCTCTCTCCTACATCTGGGTGTAGCCCCCCTACAGCCTTCAGAGCCTGCACCACACTGCTAGCTCACACTCCAAAAATCCTCATTGTGGTAGTTTCCAAATGTTTTCTCCCATTGTGTAGGTTGTCTTTTTCCTTCCATGATAAAGTCCTTTGAGGAACAAAAGTCATTTTTTTTTATTTTGATGAGGTCTCATTTATGTGTTTTTGTTGTTGTTGTTGCTTATGCTTTGGGTGTAAAATCTAAGAAACTACTGCCTAAGCACAAGGTCCTGAAGGGCCTGCCCTATGTTTTCTTCTAGGTATTTGATAGTTCTATCTCTTATATTTAAGTCTTTAATCCATTTTGAGTTGATTTTTGTATATGGTGCAAGATAGGGGTCCTTGATCCATTTTTCCAGCATCATTTGTTGAAGAGCATCATTTCCCAATTGAGTAGTCTTTGCCACCATGTCAAAAATCAGTTAGAAATAAATGTGAGGCTTGATTTCTGAGCTCTCAGTTCTCTGTCCTGGTGCAAGTACCATGCTTTTTTGATTACTGTGGCTTTGTTATAAGCTTTAAAATCAGGAAGTGTGAGTCTTCCAACTTATTCTCCTTTTCCAAGATGACTTTAGTTACTCAGGGCCCCTTATCCTTCCACATAAATTTTTTTTATTGACTTTCCATGTCTACAAAGAAGATTGCTGGGATTTTATTTTGGATTACATTGAATCTATAAATTGCTTTGGGTAGTATTTACATCTTAATGTTATTTAGTCTTGCAATCCATGAACACAGAATATCTTTCCATTTATTTAGTTCTTCCTTAGTCTCTATTAGTGGTGTTTTGTAGTTTTCTGTGTAGAAGTCCTTTACATCCTTGGTTAGATTTATTTCTAGATATTTGATTCTTTTAGTACTATAGATTTTTCCCCCTTCATTTCTTCTTCCAATTCATTGCCTGTATTTAGAGGCTGTACTGACTTTTGGGTGTTGATCTTGTACCCTGCAACTGCAGAATTCATTTATTGGTTCTAGGAGCTTTGTTGTGGATTCTTCAGTATTTTCTGTATGTAGGATCGAATCTGCAAATAAGTAGAGTTTTACCTCTTCCTTTCCAATATGGATGATCTCTTTCTTTCTTTCTTTCTTTCTTTCTTTCTTTCTTTCTTTCTTTCTTTCTTTCTTTCTTTCTTTCTTTCTTTCTTTCTTTCTTTCTTTCTTTCTTTCTTTCTTTCTTTCTTTCTTTCTTTCTTTCTTTCTTTCTTTCTTTCTTCTCTTCTCTTTCTCTCTCCCTTTCTCTCTCCCTTTCTCTCTCCCTTTCTCTCTCCCTTTCTCTCTCTCTCTTTCTTTCTTTCTCTTCTTTTCCTTCCTTCCTTCCTTTCTTTCCCTAATTGCTCCAGGAAGAACTTTCAGTACAATGTTGATTAACAGTAGTGACAATGGGCATCTTTGTCTTATTTTCAATCTTAGAGGGAAATGTTTCAACCTTTCATCCTTAAGATGGGTGTTACCTGTGGGCCTTTCATATATACCCTTCATCATGTTGAGGAAATTTCCTCCTATTCCTATTGTTTTGAGTATATATTTTTTGTATGTTGGATGGTGGGAGACATATTTCCTTCTTTTTACATGTGAGTATCCTGTCATTACAGTACCACTTACTGAAATTTCTTTCTTTTCTTTCTCTTTCCTTTCCTTTCCATGGGATGGAAATCAAACCTGGGTCTCCCACATGGCAGGTGAGAATTCTACCGCTGATCTACCCTTGCACCCACACTAAGTACTTTTCATCAAGAAAAGGGTCTATATTTTGTCAAATAAATTTCCTGCATTGATGGAGATGATCATGTGTTTGTTTTCCTTCATTCTGTTGATGTGGTAAATTCATTAATTGATTTTCTTGTGTTGAACCAACCTTGCATACCAGAGGTAAATCTCACTTGATCACAATCTACAATTCTTTTAACATGCTGTTGGATTCAGTTTGCTAGTATTTTGTTGAGGATTTTTGCATCTATATACACAAGAGATATTGGTTGTTAGTTTTCTTTTCTTTGCCTTTATCAAGCTTTAGTATGAGGATACTGTTGGCCTCACAGGACGATTTAAGGAGTGGTTCCTTCTGTTTAGCTTTTTGAAGAGTTTGAGTAAAATTGAATTAAGTCTTCTTGGAATGTATGGTACCATTCCCCTGTGAAGCCATCTGGCCCTGGGCTTTACTTTGTACTTTTTAAAAAATTATTACTACTGATTCAATTTCTTTACTACTAGTTGTCATTTTGTGTGTGATCATCAATATCTTCTTGCATCAGATAGGTAGTTCATATGTTTCTAAGAAATTCTTATCTATTTTGTAGATAAAATATATTATCTATTTTAGTGGCATACAGTTCATAGTATCAACTTACAATCCTTTTGATTTAAGCCATGTTGGTATTAATACCACCCTTTTCATTTCTAATTTTCAGTATTGTATCCTCTCTCTTTTTTCTTCAGTCTAGCTAAAGATTTGTTGACTTTGTTGATCTCTTCAAACAACCAACATTTGACTTTGCTGATTCACTTTGATTTTTTTCTATTTAATTTATGTCCACATTAACTTTTGTTATTTTATTCCTTCTGCTTGCTTTGTTTAGTTTGCTCTTTTTTTCCTTGTTCTTCCAGTTTTGAGATTAGATCTTTGATTTGAAGCTTTTCTTCATTTTTAATGTAAACATTTAGAACTAAAAGTTTCCCTCATAGCACAGAGTTCACTTCCTCTTATTAGTTTTGGTGTGTTGCATTTTCATTTTCTATTGCCTCAAGGTATTTCCTTATTTCACTTCTGATTTCCACTTTAACCCATTGGTTATTTAAGAGCGTGTTGTTTAATTTTCGTGTGTGTGTGAATTTCCTCTTTTTCCCTCTGTTATTGAGTTCTAGTTTCACTCCATTGTGGTCATAGAATATACATTGTATGATTTCAATAATTTTGAATGTATTGAGACTTATCTTATAACTTAACATATGGTCTGCCCTCAAGAATGAGCCATGTGCACTTGAGAAGATATTTCTGTTGAGTGCAGAGTTAAAAAATGTTTGTTAGGTCATGTTGATTCAGTCGTGTACGTTAATCCTTATTGAGCTTCAGACAATGTCCTATCCATTATTAAAGTCTTCTACTTTCTATATAGAATCATTGGTTTTTCCCTTCAAATCTGTCAGAAATTGCTTCAGATATTTTGGGACTCGGCTATTAGGTTCATATATATTTATAATTGTTATATCTTCCTGTTGAATTTTCCCTTTGTCAGTATGTAATGACCATCTTTGTCCTTTATAAGTGGTTTTAACTTAGTCAATAGCCACCTCAGCTCTCTGTTGGCTGCTATTTGCAGGGTATATGTTTTTCCATCCTTGCACTATTAACCTACTTGAATCTTAACTATAAGGTGAGTCTCTTGTAACAGCATATAGTTGGGTCAAGCTTTTGTATCCATTCTGCCAATCTGTGTCTTTTGACTGATGAGTTTAATCCATTTACATTTAAAGTCATTACTGACAACACAGGTCTTTCTTCTGCCATTTTGCTATCTAGACTTTGTAATACTTAGGTCTTTTTTGTTGCTCACTTCTGTTAAAATCCACTTTTACATTTATTTGCTCCCTTGGGTTGTACCATATTGACTGCTTTCTCATTTCTATATGGATATATTTTTATCTGTTTTCCTTCTGCTTAGTATAGCATTAGAATATAACATCCTAAATATATAACGATCCTATTTGATACCAACTTAACTTCAGTTGCATATTGAAGTGTGCTGCTTATTGAACATTAAATCTAGACACTAGCACATATATTTTTCTTATACCCTTCTGTTCCCCCACGATTTTTTAGTACTTGTTACCACTTACATCTTTGTACATTGAATGCTCAAAAACCTAGATTCATTATTACTTTTTATGCATTTGCATTTTAGCACCAATAGGAAGAAGTGGAGTTACATGTCAAACTAGTACAACAGCACTAGAATTTCTAATTACCCAAGTGCATTTACTGCAGATCTCTATTTCTTTATGCTACTTTGTATTACTGTCTAGTATCGTTTCCTTTCAGTTTGAAGAACTCCCTTTAGCATTGCTAAAATGCAGGTCTATTGGTGATAAAATCTCTCAACTTTTGTTCATTTAGGAATGCCTTACTCTCTCCCTCACTATTGAAAGAGTGTCTTGCTGCATATAAAATTCTTATCTGGCAGTTGTTTTCTTTCAGCCTTTTGTTTTACCCCACTGCCTTCCTGCTTCCATGTTTGCTAGTGAGAAATCAGCACTCAATTTTATTTGTAACATATGTAGCATGTTGCTTTTCTCTTGCAGCTTTCAGAACTCTCTCCTCATGCTTTGCATTTGATATTATGATCAATATATGATGTGGTGTGTTTTTCTCCATGCGTATTCTGTTTAGTGTTCTCTAAGTTTCTTGGATGTGCATATCCACATTATTGCTAAGTTTGGAAAGTTCTCTGTCACTATTTCTTGTCATTATCTTCCCCTTTCTCTCTTTCTTCTCCTTCTGGGACTCCCATGACATGTATATTGATGCATTTGATGGTAACCCATAGCTGTCTTAGGTTATTTTTGCTTAAAATACTACTTTTTTTCTTTCTGATTCCTCAGCCTGACTCTTTTCAAGTGTCTTGTCTGCAAAGTCACTGATTCTTTCTTCTTCCAGTGTGATTCTGCTGTTAAAACCCTCCTCAGTATTTTTCATTTCAGTTATTGTGATCCTTAACTCCAATAGTTCTCTTTGGTTCCCTTTTAAATTTTCTATCTCTTTACTTAGACTCTTATATTTTCCATTCATTGTTTTCCTGATATCTTGCAGTTCTTTTTCTGTACTTTCTTTCATTGCTTTGAATGTTTTCAAGATCATTTGTATAAAGATGTGTTTTATGTGGTCACAGTCTCACCTTCTTCATTGATATTTTCTATATTTTTATTTCTTCCCTTGTGTGGGTCATTATTTCATGTTTATTTGTCTTGCAATCTTATTGCACACTGTCCACTCTTACATTTTAAAAGATTAATGCTAGGATTTGTTTCCATGGTTGTGGTTTTGTGACAAAAGGTGATAAAACAGATTCTTGACTGTATTAGTTAGGGTTCTCTAGAGAAATAAAATCAACAGGGAACACTCACAAATATAAAATGTATAAAAGTGGCTCATATAACTGTGGGAATGCAGATTCCAAAATCTGCATGGCTGGCTGTGAAGCTGATAATTCCCATGGAGGGTCTGGACAAACTCCACAGGAGAGACTCATCAGCCAAAGCAGGGAGAGAGCCTGTCTCTTCTGAATCCTCCTTAAAAGCCTTCCAGTGATTAGATTGACCACTCATTGCAGAAGACACTTCCCCTGGCTGATTATAAATGGAATCAGCTGTGGATGCAGCTGACGTGCTCATGATCTAATTCTATGAAATGTCCTCATTGCAACAGACAGGCCAGCACTTGCCCAGCCAGACAAACAGGTACCACCACTTGACCAAGTTGACACATGAACCAGACCATGACAGTCCAACCCTTGTCAACTTGGTGGCTATATATATCACCTTAAACCATACCTAATTTCTAAATAAAAAACATTAAAACATACTTTTCTCTTTCACCTAACAATACTCAACTGTCCTATATATAACTGGAAACACATTAACTCTCTCCAGAATAGGGTACAAGTCCTTGGGTAACATTCATTCTTAAACTTGATATCTTACAACTTAAATAGTATAACAGGAACCAAACAGCATCACAGTCCTCATTTCTGTAACTCACCATGTGGTCATAGTTAATATTTATCACTACCTTCTTCCACTACCCATTCCATGTTCCCTTTACTCTCAGCAAGCACTTCAGTTGGCCATGGTTCTTTGCCTGGTGGGGAGACCCAAACCTTCATTCCTGAAGTTTCAGACCCATTGGTAGTCCTGTCTGGATTGTGTTGTTGCAGTTTTCCATTGATTTTAATCACAGGGCAAGGGAGTACTAAAAGACTCCCTAGGGAATCTCCTATATTCCAAAAAGACTCTTCTTTACCTCCATTGTGTACTTGCAGTCCTATTTCCCCCTGATAGTCAAGGTTAATCATCCCAGATAATAATGCAATCCCCTTCTTGGCTTGTTGATCAAGGTGCATGAGGAGCCCAAAGTGGCAGACTTAGATTCCAGTTCAATGGAATCATTGTTGTTGCTCCTGGTGGAAGCACTCCCCATTTTGGAACTAAAACCTATAGACCAGCAGAGCTCAGGGTTGCAGGGGGAGGAAGCAAAAATTTTCCCAGTGGATCACTGGGGGTAATAGTGACTGGTGCCACTCCCATTTCCACCCTTTGGTTCCTGGACCCCTGGATCCCGGCTATGGGAGGAACAGCACCATACAGGGGACACTGATCCAGAGCATATACAGCTTCCTGGAGAACATAACCCCAGCCTTTTAAGGTATTGCTACCTAGTTGGCACCATAATTGAGTTTTCAGAAGGCCATTCCACCATTCTATCAATCCAGCTGCTTTTGGATGATGGGGAACATGGTAAGACCAGAGTATTCCATGAGCATGTTCCCATTCCCACACTTCATTTGCTGTGAAATGTGTTCCTTGATCCAAAACAATGCTATGTGGAATACCATGATGATAGGTAAAGCATTCTATAAGCACACAGATGGTAGTATTGGGAGAAACATTGCATGCAGGGAAAGCAAACCCATATCCAGAGTATGTGTCTATTCCAGTTAGAACAAATCACTACCCCTTCCATGAAGGGAGTGGTCCAATGTAATCAACCTGCCACCATGTAGCTGGCTGGTCACTCTGGGGAATGGTGCCATATTGGGGGCTGAGTGTATGTCTCTGCTGCTGGCAGATTGGGCACTCAGCAGTGGCTGTAGCCAAGTCAGTCTTGGTAAGTGGAAGCCCATGTTGCAGAGCCCATGCATAAACTCCATCTCTGCCACCATGACAACTTTGTTCATGAGCCCATTTGGCAATGACAAGAGTTGCTGGGGAAAAAGCTGACTGATATCCACAGAATGAGTCATCTTATCTACTTGATTTTTTAAAACCTTCCTCTGCTGAAGTCACCCTCTGGTGTGCATTCACATGGGACACAAATATCTTCATGCTTATAGCCCACTCAGAAGTTCTATCCACATATTTCTCCCACAGACCTCTTTGTCTCCAATTTTCTGTTTACAGTCTTTCCAAGTCCCTGACCATCTGGCCAAATCATTAGCAACAGCCCATGAGTCAGTATACAAACACACCTCTGGCCAGTTCTCCTTCCAAGCAAAATGAACAACCAGGTGCACTGCTCAAATTTCTGCCCACTGGGAGGATTTTCCCTCACCACTCTCCTACAAGGACATCCCAGAAAGGGGTTGGAGTGCTGCAGCTGTCCTGCATATCATGCTGAACCATCTGTGTGTTAGTTAGATTCAGTTGTCAACTTGGCCAGGTGAGCATACCTAGTCTTGTTGCTGTGGACATAAGCCAATGGTACGTGAACCTCATCTGTTGCTAATTACATCTGCAGTCAGCTAGGAGGCATGTCTGGTGCAATGAGTGATGTTTGACTTAATTGGCTGGTGCCTAAATGAGAGAATGCAATGTAGCACAGCCTAAGCAGCTCAGCATTCCTCATCTCAGCACTAGCAGCTCAGCCCAGGCCTTTGGAGATGCAGAAAGAAGTCACCCCTGGGAAAGTTGTTGGAACCCAGGGACCAGGAGAGAAGACCAGCAGAGACCATCCTGTGCCTTCCACGTAAGAAAGAACCTCAGTGGAAAGTTAGCTGCCTTTCCTCTGAAGAACCAACAAAATAAATCCCCTTTTATTAAAAGCCAATCCATCTCTGGTGTGTTGCATTCCGGCAACTAGCAAATTAGAACAATCAGTAAACCAGGCCCAAGGTTTCTCTTCCTCAGTCAATTCACTGTAAGAAACTCACCAAGAGGTCATAGCTGTGGTCTGGGAAAAAGAAGGTAATGTGGCAGGAGTAGAGACCATGGGTATTGGGCCCACTTCTTTATGTAACTTATTTGTGCCTTCAGGACCTACTCTGGCCCTATCTCATGTATACCATTTCCATTTCACAATAGAGTGCTGCTGTACATGCCCAACTTTATGGCTTGGTGGGTCAGACAACATCTAGCTCATGATAGGCAATTCAGTTCTCATGGTAACTAGGTGTCCCATGGTTAAGCATTCAGTCTCTACTAAGGCCCAGTAGCAGGCCAAAATCTATTTCTCAAAATGAGAGTAGTTATCTGCAGCAGATGGTAAGGCTTTGCTCCAAAATCCTAAGGGTCTGCCTTGTGACTCTCCTATAGGGGCCTGCCAAAGGCTCCAGATAGCATCTCTATTTGCCACCGATACTTCTAGCACCATTTGATCTGCTAGATCATATGATCAAGTGGCAGAGCAGCTTGTACAAAGCCTCTTCTTGTTCAGGTCTTCACTCATAATTACCAGCTTTTCTGGTCACTAGATAAATGGGCTGGAGTAGCACACCCAAATGAGGAATATGTTTTTGCCAAAATCCAAAGAGACCAACTAGGTGTTGTGCCTCTTTTTTGGTGGTATGAAGGACCATATGCAGCAATTATCCTCCACCTTAGGAGGGATATTTCAACATGTCCCACACCACTGGGTACCTAGAAATTTCACTGAGGTGGAAGGCCCCTATATTTTTGTTGAATTTATCTCCCATCCTCTGACACACAAATGCTTTACCAGTAAGTCTAGAGTAGTTGCTACTTTTTGCTCACTAGATCCAATCAACATGATATGATCAATATAATGGACCAGTGTGATGTCTTGTGGGAGGGAGGAATGATCAAGGTCCCTGTGGACAAGATTATGACATACGGCTGGAGAGTTGATATACCCCTGAGGTAGGACAGTGAAAGTATATTGCTGACCTTGCCAGCTGAAAGCAAACTGTTTCTTCTGGTCCTTACTAATAGCTATTGTGAAAAAAGCCTTTTCCAGATCAATAACTGCATACCAGGTACCAGGAGATGTATTGACTTGTTCAAGCAATAATACCACATCTAGAACAGCAGCTGCAATTTCAGTCATCACCTGGTTGAAGTTATGATAATCCACTGTCATCCTCCAAGACCCATCTGCTTTCACACATGCCAAATAGGAGAGTTGAATGGTGATGTGATCGGAATCATCCCCTCCTGCATCCTTCAAGTCCTTAAAAGTGGCAGTAATCTCTGCAATCTCTCCAGGAATCTGGTAATGCTTCTGATTTACTATTTTGCTCAGTAAGGGTAGTTCTAGTGGCTTCCACTTGGCCTTTCCCACCATAATAGCCCTCACTACATGAGTTAGAGTGCCAATGTGGGGATTCTGCTGGTTGCTCAGTATGTCTATACCAATTATACATTCTGGAACTGGGGGAATAACTACAGAATGATTCCAGGGGCCCATTGGACCCACTGTGAGATGAACCTGACCTAAAACTCCATTGATCACCTGGCCTTCATAAGCCCTCACTCTGACTGGTGGTCCGGAGTGATGTTTTGGGTCCCCTGGAATTAATGTCACTTCTGAACCAGTGTCTTGTAGTCCCCAAAATAGCTGATCATTTACTTTTCCCCAATGCATAGTTACCCTGGTAAAAGGCCATCAGTCTCCTTGGGGAAAGGCTTGGAGGAAGATTAACAGTATAAATTTGTGGCAGTATAACAGAGTTCTCCCACAAAGGGACATGGCCTCCCCATCACTCAAGGGGCTCTGGGTCTGTAAACTGTTTCAAGTCTGGAAATTGATTAAGGGGCCGTGACGCTGTGTTTTTGTAATTCAGGTTGGACTTCTGTTCACTGGACCTAGAACTCTTTTGTTTATACAGCTCAAACAAGAATTTAGTAGACTGCCCTTCTATTGTATTTCTAGGTACCCCATGATTTATTAGCCAATGCCACAAATCTCTGTAAGTCATATAATTTTGACTCCTGCTTTGGGTTTGCTGTCTATTATAATAGCCATGTCTACCCTGTCTTTGGTAATTAAGTGCTGCCACCTAGCTTCTGCCAGCTCAGGATCCCATCATCTCAATTGTGTTTCAGGATTCCAGCTCAGTGACAGCAGTTCCTACAGTAATATCTGTCCTACAGAGAAATGCAACTACAGAGCTCTTCAGGGATGATGGTGCTTGTCTCACAAATTTGTCACTGTTCTGGTAAAAGGTACATCCTCTGAACATTCCTGGGGTGTAAGAGCAGGCTTTGCATGATAAACCCACTCTGACATTCCAATCTCTCTTAAGTCTCTGGATCCCCTCACCTACATTATACCAGGGCAGTTCTGGCATTTCAGTCTCAGGTAATGTTAGCTACCTTTTCATCCATGTTTCAACCAATCATCCAAACAAACTGTTAATACCTTTTCTAAACCCTCAGGCTATAACATTGAATGTAGAATCTCTGCTTAGGGAGCACATATCAATAAATTCAGCCTGATCCAGCCTTATATTCCTCCCACCATTTTCCCACACCCTTAAAATCCATTGCCACACACATTCCCCTGATTTGCATCCATACAAACAGCAAAACCTCACACAGTTCTTTTGGAGTACAACATACCTCCTCATGTGTGATACTTTGCACCTCACCTTTAGGGGCCTGTTGGGACTTTAGTCTAGTTATAGGTCTGGAAGGAATGGGTGGTGGGGGGGGTCATAAAAAGAATTAGAAATATCTTCCAAGACATTTGCTTCAGGGCATTCATTTGCAGTTTTGTGTGGTAAAACAGGATTAATCACTCTAGGGCTAATCCCTTTAGGAGGAGGTTGGGTGGCCAACTCCTCAAGACAGGTTGGAGGTCGGGTGGCTAGGTCCTCAGAGCAGACTATTACAGGGCTATCTAGACAAGACTCAGAATGACCTAGTTTTCAGCCTTGACCCGACATCATTTTCAATCCATGTGTCACCATCTCATTTTCAGGGTCCCACTCCTTTCCAATGAATGTCCTCACTTTAATGGCAGACAGTATGCAACATTGAGATCTATGTGATAATGCTGCTTCTCTAACAATAAGATTCTGAGTCTAATTTTCAGAGCTCTTAAGTCTAAAGCTACAGGAAATAAGATTTTCCTTCAGGATACTCATAGAAACTTCTACATCTGTCAGACTGTGCTTAAGCTTCTCGTTTGAAGCCTTAAGCCCATCCCTTTCACTCCTTAATGTATCCAGAGTATCTAACAAGAACCATCTAACATCTCTATACTTCTTATTTCCACAAAACTCCATAAAGGTGTCAAAAACATTATCCCCCAGAGACTGGCTTCATACAAGCAAAACATTAGGAGAATTGAATGGTGACATTTTGACTATTTCTTCTGCCAACTCACTCCATGGATTGGAAGTGTCATTCTGATTATGGGAATCAAAGTCCTTAGTGCCTTTGAGTCCAGTCAGAATATAAAACCATTCTTAGAACCCCAGTTTTAAGATTCTGTTTCTTAAGAACCACTCCTAGTACCAAAATGTATTAGTTAGGGTTCTCTAGAGAAACAAAATCAACAGGAACACTCACAAATATAAAATGTATAAAAGTGGCTCACAAGACCACAGGAATGTAGAGTCCAAAATCCACAGGGCAGGCTGTGAAACCAATGACTCCGATGGAGGGTCTGGACAAACTCCACAGGAGAGGTTCATCAGCCAAAGCAGGAAGAGATTCTGAATTCTCCTTCAAAGGCTTTCAGTGATTAGATTGAGCATCACTCATTGCACAAGACACTCCCCACAGGCTGATCACCTGTGGATGCAGCTGACTTGATCATGATCTAATTCTATGAAATGTCCTCATTGCAACAGACAGGCCAGCACTTGCCCAATCAGACAAACAGGTACCACCACTTGGCCAAGTTGACACAGGCACCTGGCCATGACATTGAACTTCATTTCCGTTAGTAGGGAAGGTCTGCCCAAGACAAATGTAATGTGCAGGGTTTTTCCCACCCCCATCTCCAGGTTTCTGCCTTGTCCTAAGCTCTTGCTTATTTATTTTGGACTTTCCCCATTTATGGAATTTACATAGCCATATGTAAATTTATATAGCCGTTTGTTTCCCAGGAGAAAACTTCCTTCTCCTGTGTATCTAAAGCTGGCAAGCTTTTGTTCCAGACTATCCACCTTGGTTTTTTTATAATCCTCAAATCTCAAAACACTCCTTTGGTTGTCTCAGCTACTTTTGCCTGGAGGGCAAATTCTGGGAGGAGGGTCACTGCAGAGAGAACTTAACCAGTTCAGTATTTTCCAGTCAAAAAAGGGCCAGGGACCCACAGAGGGGGCACAGACAAGCTCCAAAGTCCCAGGAGAGGGGTCAGGAGGGGCATCAAGAGCTCTTCCAAAAGCCCCCAAAGCTTATCTCTCATTGCTGCCCAGCAAATGTAGCATTTAGCCAACTGTTCCTCACAGTCTTGAGGGTCCTGAGGAAATAAGCAATGCATCTTTATATCTCCACCACCTCTGCCCTCTTCCCCAACATTAAAAAAAAACAGTTACAGATTAACGTGTCTAAAGTCTTCGAATTTGTGTACTTTCTGTGTCTCCTTTTAGTTTTGCTAGTGTTTGCTTTATCCATTTTGAGGCTGTATTGTTAGGTGCATATTAATTTAGAATATTACAACTTCTTGGTGAGTTCCACCTGTTCTTAGTAAGAAATATCCCTTTGTAGTCATACTAATGCATTTTCCCTAAAGGCTACTTTGCCTGATATTAATGTAGCTACAACAGATTTCTTTTAGGGTTTGCATGATATAAATTTTTATATTATATCCTTACATTTTGCAAGTACTCCCATAAATAGCATAGAGTTGTACTTTGTATAATATTTTTAATTTTTTCCAGACTGACAAAGTTTGACACATAACTGAAATATCAGTTCATTTATGTTTAATGTAACTAGTGATAAATTGAGTTAAATCTATATATTTAAAATTTTTTATTAATTTAAAAAATTACAAGAAATAAATGCAAACATTCTTAGTATATGCTTATTCTATTCTACATATATAATCAGTAATTCACAATATCATCACATAGTTGGATATTCATCATCAAGATCATTTCTTAGAACATTTGCATCAGTTCAGAAAAAGACAACAGAAAAATATAATGAAAACAAAAAAAAATTTACATACCATACCCCTTAGCCCTCCCTTTCATTGATCACTAGCATTTCAAACTAAATTTATTTTAACATTTGTTCCCCCTATTATTTACTTTTTTCCATATGTTCTACCATCTGTTGACAAGGTAGATAAAAGATGCATCAGACACAATGTTTTCACAATCACACAGTCACATTCTGAAGACTATATCATTATATAATCATCATCAAGAAACATGGCTACTGAAACACAGCTCTACATTTTCAGGCAGTTCCCTCCAACCTCTCCATTACACCTTAACTAAAAAGGTGGTATCTACAATACTGCCTAACTGTAATGTAATTATGTTGGAATGCTGAATGAAGCTGCATCTGATCTATAGTTTTTTTTTGTTTTTTTTTTCTTTCTCTTATATATTTTTGTACTTTTTATTTTTATTTGTGTTTTCTCTGTGTTATCACTTTATTTCTTTTTCTGTTGTCATGCTATTTCTTTCTCTAAATCGATGCATATGTACTGAGAAATGATGACCATACACCTATGTGATGATATTAAGAATTACTGATTGCATATGTAGAATGGATTGATTTCTAATGTTGTGTTAGTTAATTTTTTTTAATTAATAAAAAAAAAAAGGTGGTATCTATATAATGTGTAAGAATAACCTCCAGGATAACCTCTTGAATCTCTTTGGAATCTCTCAGCCATTGACACTTTATTTTGTCTCATTTCACTCTTCCCCTTCCCCTAGAATGAGTCCCAACTCACTCTAGGATTTCTGTCCCATATTGCCAGAAAGGTCCACACCCCTGGGAGTCATGTCCCATGTAGAAAGGGGGAGGGGGAGGGTGGTGGGTTTGCTTGTTGTGTTGGCTGGAGAGAGAGGCCACATCTGAGCAACAAAAGAGGTTCTCTTGGGGGTGACTCTTAGGCCTAATTTTAAGTAGGCTTCACCTATCCTTTGTGGGGTTAAGTTTAATATGAACAAGCCCCAAGACTGGGGACTCAGCCTATAGCTTTGGTTGTCCACACTGCTTGTGAGAATATGAAGAATTCAACTTAGGGAGGTTGAATTTTCCCCCATTCTCACCATTCCCCAAAGGGGACTTTGCAAATACTTTTCCACTCACTGATCAAATCACACTGGGATTCGCTGGGGCATCACTCTGGACAAACCAACAAAATCTCACTTCCTACCCAAGGTTCCATGTACTTATGTTGTTCAACCAACTACCTACATAAGATATATTAGGAGATGCATTAGTCAAAATATAATTTTTTTTACCAAATAACCATTTTTTGCTTTAGTCTCACACATCAGTTGAGATTTGAAAATATTAATTACTATCTATTTTTAGCACCCTGCAGTAATGACATTCCTTTGTTCTTCCTCATGCAAAAACATTTTTAAAATTTGTACATTTAGTCACTATCATTATACACTCTAGGCATTCCTAGATTATACCATCTCAATTTTTATCATTTATCTTTCTTTGTGATTTAAATTTTTTATTAATTTAAAAAATTACAGGAATTTATCCTGTATATCCCAGAAGTGCAGCATACCCCAAACAGAATAGATTCAAATAGACATACTCCAAGATATTTACTAATCAGAATGTCAGAGGTCAAAGAGAAAGTGCAGCATAACCCAAACAGAATAGATCCAAATAGACATACTCCAAGACATTTACTAATCAGAATGTCAGAGGTCAAGGAGAAAGAGAGAATCTTGAAAACAGCAAGAGAGTTGCTTATCACCCTTTATCATTCTCATGCTCAGCTCCATTCAGTGTTTTAACATAATTTTATTACAGTTATGTAGTATTGCGCTGTCCATTTCTGGGTTTTTATATTCAGTCCTGTTGCACAATATGTATCCCTTCAGCTACAATTACCCAATATCTTACCCTATTTCTTCTGGTAATCTCTGTTACCAATGAAATATTCTAAGTTTATTCACTAATGTCAGTTCATATCAGTGAGACCATACAGTATTTGTCCTTTTTTTTTGCTAATCACACTCAGCATAATGTCCTTAATGTCTGTCCATGTTGTTACATACTTCATAACTTTATTTTATCTTACAGCTGTATAATATTCACTCATCCATATATGCCACAGTTTGTTTAGCCACCCATCTGGTGATGGACATTTTGGTTGTTTCCATCTCTTGGTAATTGTAAGTATTGCTGCTATAAACATTGGTATGCAAATGTCCATTTGTGTCCTTGCCCTCATGTCTTTGAGTAGAGACAGCATATAGATGGGTCCTGTTTTTTAATCCATTCTGTCAGTGTTTTGATTAGGGAGTTTAATCCATTCACATTTAGTGTTATTACTGCATGGGTAGTACCTTCTTCTACTATTTTGCCTTCTGGATTTTATATGTCATATCTAATTTTCCTTCTTTTTACCTTTGCTCATAGTCTTCCTTTCTACACTCTTCTGCACACCTCTCTCTTCTGTCTTTTCGTATCTGTCTCTAGTCCTCCCTTTAGTATTTCTTGCAAAGCTGGTCTCTGGTCACAAATTCTCTCAGTGATTTTTTGTCTGAAAATGTTTTAATTTCTCCCTCACATTTGAAGGACAATTTTGCTGGATATAGAATTCTTGGTTGGCAGTTTTTCTCTTTTAATAATTTGAATATATCATCCCACTGTCTTCTCACCTCCATGGTTTCTGATGAGAGATCTACACATAGTCTTATTGGGTTTCCCTTGTACATGATGGATTGCTTTTCTCTTGTTGCTTTCAAGATTCTCTCTTTCTCTTTGACCTCTGACATTCTGATTAGTAAATGTCTTGGAGTGTGTCTATTTGGATATATTCTGTTTGAGGTATGCTGCACTTCTTGGATCTGTAATTTTAAGTCTTTCATAAGAGTTGAGAAATTTTCAGTGATAATTTCCTCCATTAGTTTTTCTCCTCCTTTCCTCTTCTCTTCTTCTGGGACACCCACAACACATATATTCATGTGCTTCACATTGTGTTTCAATTCCCTGAGTCCCTGCTCATATTTTTCCATTTTTCCCCTATTTTTCTTTTTCTTGCAAGATTTCAGATGTTCCTTCCTCCAGTTCACTAATCCTATGTTCTGTCTCTTGAAATCTACCATTATGGGTTTCCATTGTTTTTTCATCTCTTCTACCATGCCTTTCATTCCCATAAGTTCTGTGATTTCTTTTTTCAGACTTTCAATTTCTTCTTTTTGTTCATTCCTTGCCTTCTTTATATCCTCTCTCAATTCATTGATTTGGTTTTTTGATGAGGTTTTCCATGTCTGTTCATATACTATGAATTAATTGTTTTCAGCTCCTGTATGTCATTTGAATTGTTGGTTTGTTCCTTTGACTGGGCCATATCTTCAATTTTCCTAGTGTGATTTATTATATTTTGCTGGTGTCTATGCATTTAATTACCTCAATTAGTATATTCTGGAGATTGCTTTCACTTCTTTTACCTAGGGTTTTCTTGCTGGATGAATTTGTTGTTTATCTGCTCTTTGACATTCAGTTCAGCTTTATCTGGATGCCTAGCTTAAGTTTTGTTTAACAGAGGAGAATTTTTCAATTCTTGTTTCTTGCCCTGCTTGGATGGTGCCTTTTCCCCTCACCCTTAGGAGGGTCTACTTAGGTGTTATAGACCCTAGCCAGATTTTCCCAGACCAAATTGGCCTCCTGTCAGGAGGAAAGAGTCACCTGAATTGGTTTTCCCTGAGGGTGAGACCCAGCAGGTTGAAAGACTTTCCTGTGAAGTCTCTGGGCTCTGTTTTTCTTATCCTGCCCAGTATGTGGTACTTGTCTGCCTACAGGTCCCACCAGCATAAGATGATGTAGTACCTTTAACTTTGGCAGACTCCCTACTGGGGGCGTGGTGGAGACAGAGAGGTTGTAGGCTGGTTTTAATGGCTTCAAATTACCAAGCCCTGTTGTCTGAATTCCTTGAGGGGGGGGGCCCCACCTGAATTGGGCTTCACCCCTCCCTGGGGAAGGCACAAGCTCCAGACAAGTCCTCAAACGAGTTTGTTTCTGCCTATGCCTGGGGAAGTTGCAGCCTGGGAAGCCCTGCTGCTGTATCCAAAGGCAGTCAAGCCTTTTTAGAAACACAGCCACAAAAACCTCTGTTTCCCTTTGTTTTTCTTTTTCAGTGAGCCCTGACCCCTTGGTGCTGGGACAAAAATAAGTGACCTCCACTTTGACCAGGTTCACCTGAGCTGGGGGCCTATTTTTAGTAGTCATAATTTGTTAATTAATTCCACCATTCGCATTTGGTTGGACTCAGCCCCTGCTGCTGGTAAAGTCTCTTTCCTTTCCCCTCTGGGAAGCAGCCTGTAGGGGAGGGGCAGCAGCCACCGTGGCTTGGGGTACTCACAGTTCTGGGGGGCTTGCAGCTGGTCCAGCTGATCCAGACTGGAGTACACTGTGTGTCCAGTCACTGACGTGGCCCCAGGAGCTGTTATGTACTGTTTCTGGTTACTTAGTAGTTGTTCTGGAGGATGAACTTAAATGCGCACATTGTTAAGTCTCCGTCTTGGCCTGGAAGTCTCAGTTAAATCTATCTTAATGTGCTCTATTTTGTACTTCTTGCTTGTGTTCCTTTTGCCCTTCTTTCCTGCCTTTTATCCGATTGATGTTTTTAATATTTCAGATCCATCTGCCCCATTTGCTTGAAAGCTTTACACTCTTAGGATGCTATTTTAGTGGTTACACTAGAAATTATATGAGCCCTTGACTTATGAAATCTAATATTTGATAGTAATTAGGACTTCAAATCCCTTGCCATGAATTCAGTGGTCTTAGAACATTTAAACCCATTTATCTCTAACCAACTCAAATATCACTGCTATCACGTATTTTATCTCTGTCTATATTTTAAATTCTATAATAAATTATCATTACAGTTGCTTTCCATAATCAATATTCACTAAAATAATATTTTGTTTTTTGTCATCAAGGGCTAATTTATTGACATATTCCCAAACCCTTATTCTTGCCTGAATATTGCAGCAGTATTTTCCCCCAGCCTAGTAAATGCTCTTTAGTATTTCTTTTACTGTGGGCCTGTTGATGTCATCATTTTACCCCTGTATTTGAAGATATCTTCACTGTATATAAGGTTTTGGGGTTGGCAGTTATTTTTTATCAGCACTTTAATGAAACCATCCCATTTTCTTCTCATTTCTACTGTTTCTTTAGAAGTTATTTGTCATCTAACAGTTGTTTCCTTTGAAGGCAATTTGACTTTTTTTCTCTAAATGATCTTAAGATTTTGTCTTTCAATTTTACTTTCAGTAAATGCTTTTCAGGTTTAGGGTCATAGTCGTTCTTGAACCCATAACCTAATTTCCTAAATTAGATTTGAGAAACATTAGCAAGAATTCTTCAGATATTGCCTTTGATCCTTTCTCCCTTCTCTCCTCTGGGACTACAATTGCATGTACATCAGAACCTCTCCCTGAGCCCAGACTCTCCCCATCTCTTCTGTATTATCACTCCTTTTCCCTTCTTGTTTCTTTCTTTTGACATAACTTCAGGTCACTAATTCTCTCTAGAGCTCTGTTTAATATGCCCTGCTGTTAAATGCATCCACTGAGATTTGAGTTGTAGTTGTATTTTTTAAGGGCTCCATAATTTCAAATTGGTAATTATTTTGAAAATGCTATACAAGTTTTTGTACTTATCAGATCTTTTTGAAATTTTTATCTTTTCCTTTATTTCTTTGTACATAATACACATAGTTACTTTAAAGCCAGTGTCTGATCAAGCTTCAAAAATTGGAAACTGAATTGTTTCTATTGCCTATTGTTTCTGCTAGTTGTTAGTAATTTTTTCCTAGTGTACCTGGTTATTTTTTATTGTATATTAGATATTTTTCCTCTGTGTGGGATGCTTTTTCTTCTTATCTTGCTGAATCATTTTCCTACAACTGCCATAACAAATTACACAAACTTCGTGTCTTGAAACAGCAGATTTTTTTACCATAAAATCTACAATAATAAAACATTTCATAATAAATGTACAATAAATGTACTGAAAGTTAAAAAGACGAATAGTGAAAACTACAAAATACTACTGAGAGCAATTTTAATGGAACTACACAAATGACAAGATAGCCCTTGTTCATGGACTGGAAATGTTGACATTATTATGTCATTATTTTGAAAAGCAGTATAGACATTGAGTGCAATCCCTGTCAAAACTCCAGCAGTCTTTTTTCTTTCTTTCTTTCTTTTGCAGGAATGGAAGACCTGAGCTTCAAATTTTTATGGAACTTCAAGGGGCCCTGAACAGCCAAAACAATTTTGAAAAAGGAGAAGAGGTTGGAGGACTAATACTTCCTGACTTCAAATTGAACTACAAAGTGGCAGTAATCAAAACAGTGTGGTAAAGGCACAAAAACAGATAGACCAGTGGAACAGAATTTAAAATCCATAAATAGACTCATACATCTAGGGCAAATTGATTGTTGACAAATGTGCTAAGCACATGAAATGGGGATAAAACAGTCTCTTCAACCAACAGTATTGGGAAAACTGGATAGTCACAGGCAGAAGAATGAAATTTAACCCCTACCTTACAGCATATGCAAAAATCTACTCAAAATGAATCAAGGACCAAAATATAAGAGCTAAAGTTAAACAGCTCTTAGAAGATAACATAGAAGCAGTTTTTCATGACCTGAATTTGACAATGGGTTCTTAAATATGACACCAAAAGCATAAGCCACAAAAGAAATAATAGATAAATTTGATTTCATCAAAATTTGAAACTTATGTGCATTGATCAAAATTATCAAGGAAGTGAAAAAACAACCTATAGGATGGGAGAAAATAGTTTAAAACTGTATATTAGATAAGGGCTTAATGTCCAGAATATATAAAGAACTTTTTAATGAAACAAGGAAAAAATAACCCAGTTATAAAATGTGCAGGGAATTTGGACGTTTCTCCAAAGAAGATAGATAAGATGCCAATAAACACATGAAAATTGTTCAAATCATTGACCATTATGGAAATACAAAGCCAAACTATAATAAGATACCACATCACACATATGAGGAAGGTTATTATAACAAATTGGAAAATAACAAGTGTTAGGATGTGGAGAAATTTTAACTCTAGTGCATTGTTAGTGGGAATGTAAAATGGTGCAAAAACTGTAGAAAGCAATATGGCAGTTCTGCAAAAGCATAAATATAGAATTACCATATGACTTGGCAATTCCACATCAAGACATATAACCAAAGAGAGTGAAAAAAGGGGTTGCAAATAGATATTGTACAGCATCATTATTCACAATAATAATCACATTATAATGGTTTTTATAGCACCATTGTTCACAATAGCCCAAACCTAGAAAAATCCCAAGTGTCTATCCACAAATGAATGGGTGAAACAAAATGTAGTCCATATACAGATTGGAATACTATTTGACTTTAAGAAAGAATGAAATTATGAGATAAGCTGTAATATGGAAGGATCTTGAAACATGCTCAGTGAAATAAACATGCACAAAAAGGGAAAACCTGTGTGATGTCACTCATAAGAGTTGACCAGAGATAGCAAATTCACAGAAACAGAAAGCAGACAAAGTCAGCAACAGGCTGGGAGAAAGGGAAAGGGAGGGGAAAAGAAGTAATATTTGTAAATTATTAAAAAGGACAAAAACCACCTACATACTTATTCTTTTGCGATTCTGGAGGCTCAAACCCCACAGTAAGTGGGGCCATGCTCCTGCTGGTGTCTCTGGGGGAGAAGCTGTCCAATTGCCTGTGAGATACTGGTGTGCCAGGTGGACTTGGCTTGTGGTCACCTTTCTCCATGTGTCCTCCTTCCCTCTGCTTCTGGTTCTCTTCCCACAAGGTCTCTTTGCTGACCACTGTGCTTCTTCCAATGGGCCATGGAAGGTGACCTCAGGGCAGGGGTTGAGGTGGCCCTGACAGCCTCTTTGGGAGAGGCTTGAGCTGGGCCCACCATGTCCTGGCACCACTGCCACACACCCCATTTGCTGCCCCTACAAGAAGCATCTTGCCTTCTTGAAGTTCCGCTGAACTGGGGAAGGGTGTCTGCTGGGTTGGGGAGGCAGAGGGTGGGTGTTGGCTTCCAGTAAGCTCGGCACCCTGGGTGAGGACATCCTGGAGGCCTCTTTATGCAGCAGCACTAGCCCGGAGCCCAGGCCAGCATTCTGCACCCACCTTCACCCCAACACCACGGAGCTTAGCAGCATGGGTGGGCAGGTGCCACGAGGGTGAGGAGCCCCTTCTCCATGGACCTGACAGCCATGGGACTACCTCCACCTCCTGTGCAGGACTCACAGCAGCCCTGAGCCCATGAGGGTGAGGCACCCCCAGCCTAGGGTTCTGCATAGCACATGGGCCTCTGTCCCTCTTGGAGGTGCTCCATGGTCAGGGCGGGTAATGTTTCTGGCCCAGAGCAACCTTCAGGGGCAGTGGGGTACCATGGGGTACTCCTGGGAGGACTGGGCTATCAGGCTGCCCAGCATGCTATCCCTGCCCAGGCTGCTATGGTTTGGAATTCATGGTCCAGCTGGTGTCCATGTGGAGCCTTCCTACACCAAGCCTTCTCTGGGACAGTGTGGTGCTGCTGCCAGGTCTCCAGCAGGTTTCTGTTTACTTGGTTTCCATTTATCTTAATTGTGGTCACTAACTTGCTGTAACTGGTCCCATCTTGCCTTGACCCACAGGTCGTGTGGCCATTCCCCCATCCTCCCCCACCCTACTCCCCTTTTGCCCTGGTCTCTGAACTTGGTCACTCCATGTTCCTCCAGGGTGCCCTCCCTACCCGGCTTATTTCCCTCTGGTTGCAGCATGGCACAGCTCCTGTCTGAGGGTTCTTTGCATGGCATTTGGTGTCTGAGTGTCCATCCATCTGCTCACAGATGTGGGTTTTTCCCACTATCTGCCCTTTGGGGGTAACGTGGCCACCTTGGACCACATATGATATTGGGTCCTGATTTCTGTCCTCATGGTGTGTTTACAGGTGCTGTGTCCACACAGTTCAGCTGTCCCAGGCCACCATCACTACCCCTGCACCCCTCCCATCTTCTGTCAGGATGAGGACCCTTCTAGAGTACCCAGAATCTTCCATGGACAACTTCACACCCAGCACCCCATCTTGGCACATCTTTCTGTGCCACCCAGTGGCCACCAGTGCTGTCCTAGCTAGGGCCATAGATATGGATCCTTGGCCCAGCTCTGTGACCCAAGGGGTGCCTGAGACACTGCCTAGTGTCTCCTGCTCTTGGCTAGATGCTTAGGGATGCTCAGCTCCTAGGCTGGTAGGGGTTTTCTGGCAGTCACTCTGCTTATCCCCTGGTGACTGCAGAACCCAGTCCTGGGGACATAATAGTGTACTAGTGGGGAGTGGACTGCTTTGGTGGGGCTCAGACCTAGCAATTTTGGGGTTCCCAGCAGCACTCCCAGACTGCAGCCATGTAGCCAAGGCTGGGGCCTCTGCCAGGGAAGTCCCCAGACACCAAGGACAGGTTGAGATTGTGACTTGTATCTTCCAGATGCAACCCCTGACTCCCAAATCACCTGGAGGGTCTACTCCCACCAGGAAGGCCTTTGGCCTAGCTGGCCCTGCCTCCTGCTCCCCAATCCCACATACAGCTCAGTTCCCAGCCCTGTGGCCCAACAAACCTGGGACAGTCACAAGAATTGGGCTGACATCCTGGTCTGCTAGAGGAACCAGCCTCTGGGACCACTTGGGGTTTCAGCAGGGCCTGGCGAGGTCCAGATCAGGGATTGGTGCAGCAGGAAAGGCTGCTCTGGCTGAATCCAGCAGGGTGTCTGTCCAGCACTCATTCCCAGAGGCCATTGGTGGCTGCCCAGGCACACTGTGTCATGTGCCACAGATACCAGATGGGCCACTTGGCCACTCTAGGTCCTGATGGATCCAATCAGCCAAGCACATCTTACTTCAGAGAGTGTGGCTCTGACTGTAGTGTAGGTTCACACCTGCATGCAAGTTCACACCTGAGTACAGTTTCACACCTGTGTGCAGGTTCCCATGTATTCAAGTTCACACACAAGTTCAGGTGTGCAGATACCTGGTGACACAGAGAACATACCCTTGTGCAGGTTCACACTCATGCGCAGGATCTCATATTGCAAGTTCACACTGTAGGTTTCCACCTGTGTGCAACTTCCCTAGTGTACAGGTTCCCATGTGTGCAGGTTCAAACCAGAGTGTAGTTTCACACTGTATGCAGGTTCCCACATGTGCAGGTTCACATCTGTGTGTATGTCCCCACATGAAGATACCCACAGGTGCAGATTCTCACATGTGCAAGTTCCCAAATATGCAGGTTCCCGCCTGGACTGTCCTTGAGCCCAATGACACTACTGTACCCCAGGTCTTCCCAGGCCACCTGTGACGACAGGCTGTCAGGCTCTAAGGCTGTTGCCTAGGAGATGAGCTGTGGCTGCCCCTGCACAGGTGGCAGTTCAACAGGCGCCCACCCTGCCTGGCCACACTGTGCTGGAGACCCAGCCTCATAGTCTAAATGAACATTGGGCAGTCTGCTGTCCATTGAGGAGAGGCCACCATCTGCCCTTGCCCTACTGGCTACCCCAGGTGGCTCTGTGGGGAATGGGAGGTAGTACAGAACCAGCAGATTCCCCAGTAACTTCAGAGAGTATCTGAGCCCATGATGTCCATGTGTGACCCCCACTCCCTCCCTGGCCCTCTCCTACCTCTGACCTAGTGGACAGGACACACACCTAGGGGACATGGCACACAGCTGGGACACAGGGCACATAACTGGTGACATAGGGAACACACCTGGGGACACAGGGTACAGATCTAGGGATGCAGGAAAAACACATAAGTACATGGAACACACATGGTGACATGGGGTATATACCTGGGGACCTAGGGTACAGACCTAGGAACATGGGGCAACACCTGACACAAGGACATATCAGGTATGCAGAGCACACCAGACACACCACTGGGAACTCGCTTCTTCTGATCTGGGACTGGGAAGGTAGGCAATGCGTTGTCCCTGCAACTTGCAGCCTCTCACCAAATGCTTCTTTTATCCTTCATGGGACAGGGGGAGGCTCACCACTCCTTCCCCTGGCATGGGAGGGAGAAAGTGTGTGGGGTAGACACAGAGTCAGGGCTTGCTCAGGGCCCTCTCTGGGCCCAGAGTCCAGTGGTGGCTTCTGCTGGGAACTGAGTATGGCCTCATCCCTGCACCCCGAGTGGCCATCCCCATTCCCAGGGTCGCAGAGCCCTGTCTGGCGCCTGCCCTGGGCACAGAGGGGTCTGCACCAAATACCTAATGCAAGTTGTTTTGGTGCAAGCAAACATGTCTCACATTCCATTGTGGTAATCTGGGTTTACGTGAAACAGGGGAGAAGCAGCAACCGGTCTCTGTGGATGGACTTTCTGCCCTGCACATCCTGACCTGCTCCTTTGGAGGCTGGGGACTCTCACAATCCCTGCCCCCACTGCACCTTGCCACCGGGGACAACCCTACCCTCCCTCACCACAGAACTAGCCCCTCCTCCTCCCCCACTCCTCCCTCAGCACAGGTCCAGCCCCCTCCTCCACTCTCTCAACCAGCACAGGATCAGCACCCCTCCCCTCACACCCTCTCCCAGCACAGGATCAATCCCTGCTCCATCCCCCCATGGCAGCTCTTTCCCAGGCCTCTGACATTCCATCTCTGAGGCTTGTGTGGCCAGAATTGTGTGTTTCTCTCGTGGTTGAACATCTTCTGAGATATGGCCTTTGTGGCCCCATCAGTGGGTACCCAAACGTGCCCCCCCAAGGCCTGTGGCACTGACACGTGTTATTTCCAGAAGGAAAGTCCATCACAAAGTGTCCACTTGAGGGGGAGCTGGCAGTGTGGGAGGCCAGAACTGGGTCTCCTGGCCTGATTCTTCACTCCAGAGTTCCCTTCACATCCCCCACTTCCCAAGCCCCTCTGCACCCTGCACCTTATAGCATGCATCCTGCACCCCACACCCTACACCCACCCCATACCCTACACTCTGAACCCTGCACTCCACATCACACACCCCTCACCCTGCACCCACCCTGCACCCTGCACCCCATACCACACACCCCTCACCCTGTACCTTTCACACTGCACCCAATGCCTGGCACCTCACACGCCACACCCTACATCCTATGCCCCGCAAACAGCTGTGATCCCCCTCACCCTCAAGCCATAGCTCATAGAGCAGAGAAGTCCTGGAGATCCTGTCTCCCTTGGGTTATTCAAGGCCCACCCCCACTGCCCTCGGGTACTTGCATGGCTGGGGTCATGGCCTCTGTCCCTGCAGACACTGCTGTCCTGCTGGGAGCCACCAACAGTGCTTGACTTGGAGCAGCAGTCCACCAGGGCCATGGGTCAGTAGAGAGATTCTGTTCCCTGTCCAGGGAGCCAGAAGTCAGTGGTCACTACTTAGCTCCCTTTGGATTCCTGTGCCACCACCCAGCCTCGGGCCCACATGGCCAGCTCCTCCCTCCTATGGCTGGGTCCAAAGCCCCATCCAGGTTACCTTATGAACTAGTCACATTTGCAGACACCCCATTTCCGAACAAGCACCAGCCACAGTGAGGGGTCCCTGGAGAATGTCCCCACACAGACTCCAGACTCCCTCTCCCTAGGGCAACTTTATCTGAGTGTACCTGTCCTCACTTGGCAGGTACACTTTATGAGAGGAGGATTTTACTTCCTCCTGCAGCCTTCTCACCACCTAGTTTACTGAAGGGCTGATCCAAGAGCCCATTGCAGATGCGCATGAACCCAGCGGGCCTGGCTGCTATGCCCCTCCATGAGGGCTCCTTGGTCTCTGCTCCACTCTGCTGACCATATTCCCAGACACCCAGCATGCCAGGTGGGCCTCAAGTTTGTCTGTTGAACTCAGGGGGCCCTGCCATGATGCACGTTGCCTGCCAGCTTTGTAGAACTTGCGGGGCTCTGGCCTGGCTCCTGAGCATAGGTCTAGGTCCCAGAGGAACAGTGCCCCCAAGCATGACCCAGCAGGTGCCAGCTCCCTGCATGGGTGGGGGGAAGTTGATGAAACCAGCCTAGGGCTTTGGCGGGTGTCAGGGTGCTTGGGTGTAGGGGTGCACTGCTCTTTTTTTAAAAACTTTTTTTATTGTATAATATAACATAAATAAAAACCAAAGAAAGAAAAAAAGCACTCTTTTTCAAAGAGTTCAAAAAAAGAATTTTTAAAGCACTCTTAAACAAGTAATTACAGAACAGATTCCAGAGTTTGTCATGGGCTACCACATGATCCCCTCAGATTTTTCCTTCTAGCTGTTCCAGAATATAGGAGGCTTGAAGGCATACATATTTTTTATCATCACAATCAACTTTTTTTTCTTTTTTGTGAAAAATAACATTTACAAAAACTCAATAAATTTTAAAGCACAACATATAGGGCACTTTGCTCTTTTTTTTTTTTTAGCTCAGATGCAGCTTCATTCAGTGTTTTAACATGATTACTTTACAATTAGGTATTATTGTGCTGTCCACTTTTGAGTTTTTGTATCTAGTCCTGTTGCACAGTCTGTATCCCTTCAGCTCCAATTACCCATTATCTTACCCTGTTTCTAACTCCTGTTGGTCTCTGTGACCAATGACATATTCCAAGTTTATTCTCAAATGTCGGTTCACATCAGTGGGATCATACAGTATTTGTCCTTTAGTTTTTGGCTAGACTCACTCAGCATAGTGTTCTCTAGGTCCATCCATGTTATTACATGCTTCATAAGTTTATTCTGCTTTAAAGCTGTATAATATTCCATCGTATGTATATACCACAGTTTGTTTAGCCACTCGTCTGTTGATGGACATTTTGGCTGTTTCCATCTCTTTGCAATTGTAAATAACACTGCTATAAACATTGGTGAGCAAATGTCCGTTTGTGTCTTTGCCCTTAAGTCCTTTGAGTAGATACCTAGCAATGGTATTGCTGGGTCATATGGCAATTCTATATTCATTTTTTTGAGGAACCGCCAAACTGCCTTCCACAGTGGTTGCACCATTTGACATTCCCACCAACAGTGGATAAGTGTGCCTCTTTCGCCGCATCCTCTCCAGCACTTGTCATTTTTTGTTTTGTTGATAATGGCCATTCTGGTGGGTGTGAGATGATATCTAATTGTGGTTTTAATTTGCATTTCTCTAATGGCCAGGGACATTGAGCATCTCTTCATGTGCCTTTTGGCCATTTGTATTTCCTCTTCTGAGAGGTGTCTGTTCAAGTCTTTTTCCCATTTTGTAATTGGGTTGGCTGTCTTTTTGTTGTTGAGTTGAACAATCTCTTTATAAATTCTGGATACTAGACCTTTATCTGATATGTCGTTTCCAAATATTGTCTCCCATTGTGTAGGCTGTCTTTCTACTTTCTTGATGAAGTTCTTTGATGCACAAAAGTGTTTAATTTTGAGGAGCTCCCATTTCTTTCTTTCTTTCTTCAGTGCTCTTGCTTTAAGTTTAAGGTCCAGAAAACCGCCTCCAATTGTAAGTTTCATAAGATATCTCCCTACATTTTCCTCTGTTTTATGGTCTTAGACCTAATGTTTAGATCTTTGATCCATTTTGAGTTAACTTTTGTATAGGGTGTGAGATAAGGGTCTTCTTTCATTCTTTTGCATATGGATATCCAGTTCTTTAGGCACCATTTATTGAAGAGACTGTTCTGTCCCAGGTGAGTTGGCTTGACTGCCTTATCAAAGATCAAATGTCCATAGATGAGAGGGTCTATATCTGAGCACTCTATTCGATTCCTTTGGTTGATATATCTATCTTTATGCCAATACCATGCTGTTTTGACCACTGTGGCTTCATAATATGCCTTAAAGTCCAGCAGTGTGAGACCTCCAGCTTCGTTTATTTTCCTCAAGATACTTTTAGCAATTCGGGGCACCCTGCCCTTCCAGATAAATTTGCTTATTGGTTTTTCTATTTCTGAAAAATAAGTTGTTGGGATTTTGATTGGTATTGCATTGAATCTGTAAATCAATTTAGGTAGGATTGACATCTTAACTATATTTAGTCTTCCAATCCATGAACACGGTATGCCCTTCCCTCTATTTAGGTCTTCTGTGATTTCTTTTAACAGTTTTTTGTAGTTTTCTTTGTATAGTTTTTTTGTCTCTCTAGTTAAATTTATTCCTAAGTATTTTATTCTTTTAGTTGCAATTGTAAATGGGATTCGTTTCTTGATTTCCCCCTCAGCTTGTTCATTACTAGTGTATAGAAACACTACAGATTTTTGAATGCTGATCTCGTAACCTGCTACTTTGCTGTACTCATTTATTAGCTCTAGTAGTTTTGTTGTGGATTTTTCCGGGTTTTTGACATAAAATATCATATCTTCTGCAAACAGTGATAGTTTTACTTCTTCCTTTGCAATTTTGATGCCTTGTATTTCTTTTTCTTGTCTAATTGCTCTGGCTAGAACCTCCAACACGATGTTGAATAATAGTGGTGATGATGGACATCCTTGTCTTGTTCCTGATCTTAGGGGGAAAGTTTTCAATTTTTCCCCATTGAGGATGATATTAGCTGTGGGTTTTTCATATATTCCCTCTATCATTTTAAGGAAGTTCCCTTGTATTCCTATCTTTTGAAGTGTTTTCAACAGGAAAGGATGTTGAATCTTGTCAAATGCCTTCTCTGCATCAATTGAGATGATCATGTGATTTTTCTGCTTTGATTTGTTGATATGGTGTATTACATTAATTGATTTTCTTATGTTGAACCATCCTTCCATACCTGGGATGAATCCTACTTGGTCATGATGTATAATTCTTTTAATGTGTTGTTGGATTCGATTTGCTAGAATTTTATTGAGGATTTTTGCATCTATATTCCTTAGAGAGATTGGTCTGTAGTTTTCTTTTTTTGTAATATCTTTGCCTGGTTTTGGTATGAGGGTGATGTTGGCTTCATAGAATGAATTAGGTAGTTTTCCCTCCACTTCGATTATGTTGAAGAGTTTGAGGAGAGTTGGTACTAATTCTTTCTGGAATGTTTGATAAAATTCACATGTAAGCCGTCTGGTCCTGGACTTTTCTTTTTAGGAAGCTTTTGAATGACTGATTCAATTTCTTTACTTGTGATTGGTTTGTTGAGGTCATCTATTTCTTCTTGAGTCAAAGTTGGTTGTTCATGTCTTTCCAGGAACCCATCCATTTCATCTAAATTGTTGTATTTGTTAGCATAAAGTTGTTCATAGTATCCTGTTATTACCTCCTTTATTTCTGTGAGGTCAGTGGTTATGTCTCCTCTTCCATTTCTGATCTTATTTATTTGCATCCTCTCTCTTCTTCTTTTTGTCAATCTTGATAAGGGCCCATCAATCTTATTGATTTTCTCATAGAACCAACTTCTGGTCTTATTGATTTTCTCTATTGTTTTCATGTTTTCAATTTCATTTATTTCTGCTCTAATCTTTGTTATTTCTTTCCTTTTGCTTGCTTTGGGGTTAGTTTGCTGTTCTTTCTCCAGTTCTTCCAAGTGGATAGTTAATTCCTGCATTTTTGCCTATTCTTCGTTTCTGATATAGGCATTTAGGACAATAAATTTCCCTCTTAGCACTGCCTTTGCTGCATCCCATAGGTTTTGATATGTTGTGTTTTCATTTTCATTTGCCTCGAGATATTTACTAATTTCTCTTGCAATTTCTTTCCTGACCCACTCGTTGTTTAAGAGTGTGTTGTTGAGCCTCCACGTAGTTGTGAATCTTCTGGCACTCCACCTATATTGATTTCCAACTTCATTCCTTTATGATCCGAGAAAGTGTTGTGTATGATTTCAATCTTTTTAAATTTGTTAAGACTTGCTTTGTGACCCTGCATATGGTCTATCTTTGAAAATGATCCATGAGCACTTGAGAAAAAGGTGTATCCTGCTGTTGTGGGATGTAATGTCCTATAAATGCCTGTTAAGTCTAGCTCATTTATAGTAATATTCAGATTCTCTATTTCTTTATTGATCCTCTGTCTAGATGTTCTGTCCATTGATGAGAGTGGTGAATTGAAGTCTCCAACTATTATGGCATATGTGTCTATTTCCCTTTTCAGTGTTTGCAGTCTATTCCTCACGTATTTTTGGGCATTCTGGTTCGGTGCATAAATATTTATGATTGTTATGTCTTCTTGTTTAATTGTTCCTTTTATTAGTATATAGTGTCCTTCTTTGTCTCTTTTAACTGTTTTACATTTGAAGTCTAATTTGTTGGATATTAGTATAGCTACTCCTACTCTTTTCTGGTTGTTATTTGCATGAAATATCTTTTCCCATCCTTTCACTTTCAAACTATGTTTATCTTTGGGTCTAAGATGTGTTTCCTGTAGACAGCATATAGAAGGATCCTGTTTTTTAATCCATTCTGCCAGTCTATGTCTTTTGATTTTGGAATTCAGTCCATTAACATTTAGTGTTATTACTGTTTGGATAATATTTTCCTCTGACATTTTGCCTTTTGTATTATATATATCATATCTGATTTTCCTTCTTTCTGCACTCTTCTCCATACCTTTCTCTTCTGTCTTTTCGTATCTGACTCTAGTGCTCCCTTTAGTATTTCTTGCAGAGCTGGTCTCTTGGTCACAAATTCTCTCAGTGACTTTTTGTCTATAAATGTTTTAATTTCTCCCTCACTTTTGAAGGACAATTTTGCTGGATAGAGGAGTCTTGGTTGGCAGTTTTTCTCTTTTAGTAATTTAAATATATCATCCCACTGTCTTCTAGCTGCCATGGTTTCTGCTGAGAAATCTACACATAGTCTTATTGGGTTTCCCTTGTATGTGACAGATTGTTTTTCTCTTGCTGCTTTCAAGATCCTCTCTTTCTCTTTGACCTCTGACATTCTAACTAGTAAGTGTCTTGGAGAACGCCTATTTGGGTCTATTCTCTTTGTGGTGCACTACACTTCTTGGATCTGTAATTTTAGGTCTTTCATAATAGTTGGGAAATTTTCAGTGATAATTTCTTCCATTAGTTTTTCTCCTCCTTTTCCCTTCTCTTCTCCTTCTGGGACACCCACAACATGTATATTTGTGCACTCTATATTGTCCTTCAGTTCCCTGATCCCCTGTTCAAATTTTTCCATTCCTTTCCCTATAGTTTCTGTCTCTTTGGAATTCAGATGTTCCATCCTCCAATTCACTAATTCTAGCTTCTGTCTCTTTAAATCTACCATTATAGGTATCCATTGTTTTTTCCATCTTTTCTACTTTATCCTTCACTCCCATAAGTTCTGTGATTTGTTTTTTCAGTTTTTCTATTTCTTCTTTATATTCAGCCCATGTCTTCTTCATGTCCTCCCTCAATTTATCGATTTGGTTTTTGAAGAGGTTTTCCATTTCTGTTCGTATATTCAGCATTGGTTGTCTCAGCTCCTGCATCTCATTTGAACTATTGGTTTGTTCCTTTGACTAGGCCATATTTTCAATTTTCCGAGCGTGATCCATTATCTTCTGCTGGTGTCTGGGCATTTAATCAGATTTCCCTGGGTGTGGGACCCAGCAGGTTGAAAGATTTTTCTGTGAAATCTCTGGGCTCTGTGTATCTTTACCTGCCCAGTAGGTGGCGCTCGGGCGCTCATCTGTCTGTGGGTCCCACCAGTAAAAGATGCTGTGGCTCCTTTAACTTTGGAAAACTCTCACTGTAGGGGGGGGTCATCAGCCGAAGCGGCTTGGGGGAGTGCCAATCCGAATCTCCCAGCTGGCCCGGGGATCCGTGTGCAGGGAGGGTCGCCGGCCTCTGTGGCTTGGGGGAACGCCTGTCCAAATTTCCCAGCCGGCCTGGGCTGCCAAGCTTGGCGGGGGTCACCAGCCGCCGCGGCTTGGGGAAGTGTCTATCCACCATTCCCAGCCGGACCGGGAAGCCACGTGTTTGGAAGGGACCCCGGTCGCCGTTCTCCGCGGCTTGGGGATCTCCGATCTAATTCTCCCAGCTGCTCCGGGGGTCCGCGCGTGGGGGGGGTGCCAGCTGCCATGACTTGAGGGGACCGCCTGTCCAATTCTCCCAGCAGGCCCGGGAAGGAGGGAAGGAGGGACTCCAGTCACCTGCCGCCCCGGCCCGGGGAAGCACGCGCCCCTCAGCGATCTCACCGGAGCGGGTTCTCCCAGCCAGTCAGCCGTTCCAGAATGGGGTACGCTGTCTTCTTGTTCTCTGTCATGGCTCCGGGAGCTGTTCTGAATCATTTCTACTTCTCTAGTAGCTGTTCTGAAGGAGGAACTAAGACCCGCGCGTCTTACTAAGCCGCCATCTTCTCCGGAACCACAGTGTTATCATCTGCACATTGCTCTTTAACACAAGGCTACTTTTTCCTCACTACAAAGCACCTGAAGGAAGCCAAGGAGCCAATACCAGGAGCACATCCAGTTCTGACCCTGTCTGGGTGCTCTCCACCTCCTGGGCTCCATAGGTGTACCTGTGCCTCCTCATCAAGTGCAGGTGCATGGGTCCCAGTGGTTTTCCCCTTCATGCTGAGCCCACTCACCTTTCTCATCCTTTCCTTCTTGTGCCTGGGTGCTGGTGAGGTCCCAGAAGTGCAACATATGGCAAGAAGTGGGGGGAGGGCTCCAGCTTCAGGATGGGGCTTCTTGGGCCCTGGGTGTGGGGACACAGCCCCCTAAGTACTGTGAACACCATCTGGTGGTTGAGCTTCATGGGACTCATTTGCTGATGGTCAGGATATGGTCTGGTCTCAAGTGCATCCAGGGTGGGGTGAGACCCTCCAGCCTGTGCCTGTCAAGGTTTGGATGCAACTCCACACTCAGCTGCTAGGAGGTTGGAGGTGAAAGTGCCCCTCTCTGCCCCCCATAGGCAGTGCTGGAGACCCTTGAGGAGGCAGTGACCACGCTTAGGTTTTGGCCACATGGGTTGGTGGCTCCATGGGATCAGGCCATGAGCTCAGGATTCTCCACATGGCTGTGCCCCCAGAGGGGTGCCTGGGCCTGGCCACAGATGCATCTGAATTGCCTGACTGGAGGTACAGTGTGGGGCCACTGCAGCTGAGACATGAGGCCATGGGGAACAGCTGGACCCCATGAGAGTGACCCATGCCTCCTGCTCCAGGCCTGAGAGAGGTCCAAGTGCCCACCACCTCCAGTCAGTCTTCTATTGTAACTTGGCAGCCCAGGGCCCTGTGAGGATGGGGGCATTCCCAGGTTCCCAAAACTACAGACCAATGTGTCCTTAGGTGGAAGGGAATAACAGATAGTGGGGGCTGGGGATCCCACCGCCTGACTGGGCTTGGGAGGGGCTTCACTCCACAGCCCTGCACTGGCAGGCGGGGGGCCTGTGGGTATTGTCATCTGGGGGTACCCTCATTCCTCCAGGAGAATGCTGCCATCCTCCTGCTTGCCTGGGTGCTTTCTCAGGGAGGTCCCTGGGGCCTTGGGACGTTATCCACAGGGTGAGGCCTGCCCATCTTTGCCTCCTAGCCCGTCCTGGGAGCCATGGGGACATGCTGAGCATCCTGCCCTGTCACAGGCTAGTAGGGACATGGCTTCAGGCAATGTGGCAGCAGTGACACCTCCTCTCCCCCCCAGGAGGGTGGCCAAAAGCAAGCTAAGTTGGCCAAAGCTGCCAACAAGACCCCCAAGTCTCCTGGGGACCCCACAAAAGGCAGAGCAAACAAGAGGTTGTTGCTGGAGTCAGAAGACACCTAGGAGTGCACAGCAGGCATGGAAAACAATGCCCTGGAGGATGCCTTCCAGAGGTTCACCAAGCATGGGGAAAAATGGCCAGTGGGAGGGATATGCATAGGAAGAACTGGTCAAAGCTGTGCAGTGACTGCTGGGTGATTGATGGGAAACATTACCATCACCAATGTGGACATCATCTTCTTCAAGATCAAGTAGATGCCCAGTGGGTGACAGATTTCTTACCACATGGGGTGGGGGGTAAGCATGGCATGGTGAGTACCTGAGCTTCCTGTCCCTCTGCATGAGATGCCAGGCATGTACATGTGTGCAAGTGTGTGGTCCACATGCATCTGTGTGTGCCTGTGTATGATCTGTGTGTATGTGTATGTCCACCTGTGCCCAGCCCTGGAACCAGCTCCCAGGAGCCTTGGCCTTGGCATGAGACCCTTCCCAAGCAGACAGCACAGAGCGGGACCTGTAGGAGCTGGTGGGAAGGTGTCTACGCTTCCTGTCCATGGTGTCAACATGCTCCCCACTTGCCACACCCTGGAGGGGTGCCTTCCCCAAGGTAACCCTGAGGTGAGTGTGCAGCTGTCTACCTCTGGCTATGGGCTGGACACCTGCAGGGACCATTAGGGAGGGGGGGTCTGCAGTTAACCATGAAGGGCTAAGATGACTCCTGAGAGTAAGTAATGGGAGCATGAGGCAGCCCCAGGCACAGGCTCCCCAGGAGGAGGGAGAAGGGGGGCCCAGCAGTAGGGAAAAGGTAGCCTGGGAGGAGAGAAAATGGGGGTCAAGGAGGAGAGAGAATGGAGCCAAGGACATAGGGTCCATATCCAGAGAGGGTTCTGCTTGGTGACCATGGCTGGGACCCCAAATGCTCCCCACAGTTCTGGCTTGTCCTCTCTGCAACCATGGAAATTTGTGGCCTTGATGAACATTTTCCAATGCCGTCCTGCAGAGAAGCTTCACTTTTTGCCCAGAATGTGAAGGTGAAGGTGGGTTTACCCATTTTGGGAAGTCATACTGGAAAGGGTGTGACCCCTGCCTGAGGCTGACTCTTTAAGGTCAGGGCCATATGTGTTATGGGCTCATCTGGGCTAAAACCAGCAATTACTTCTTTACTTAGGTTCCCCATTATCTCCCCCAGATCCACAGGAACCCTGTGCCCCAGGAGTGGGTGGGCCACACTTCTCAGTCTCCCTGGGCAGCTCTTGCCTGGCCACTATGTAAGGGGTCTTGGGGTCACTTTTGCACACTTTAGTGTCCTGAGCCTTGGAAGTGATAGATCCCCATCCCCCTGGCCTCTGGCAGGCACTCCCAATATGGATCTGTTGGTGGCCTAAGGCCACAGGAGCCCATTCCCTTGCTCTCACTGGACTTGCTGTCGGGACTGTGGCTTCAGCTTAGCACTACCACTCATCTCCCCACAGGATCACCTCCCCCCACAGGGTTGCCTCCCTATAAGGACACCTACCTGTAGGTTTATCCCCCCCAAAGTGTCAGCTCCCCACAAGGTCACCTCATCATAGGGTCACCTCCACCAACAAGGTCACCTCCCCACAGTTACCTCCCAAACCCTCCTGTAGTGGTGCCCAAGCAGAGTAGACCCCTCTCCTTGAAGGCATCTGCCACCCCACCCTGGCCCCTGACCTTGCATCATCTGTGCTTCAGCCCTGGCCACACCCACAGTGTCCTGGCTGTACAGGTGGGGCCTTAGCCCCATGTCTCCCCTCCTAGGATATCCCATTTGTCCACAAACAGGTACAAGCATGCCATACTGGGACCCTGTGCACTGGGGATACTGGGGCACTATAAAGACATGTGGCTGACCATGGGGCTTGGGCTGAGGATTCATCCCAGATGAGGTAGAGTCCCTGGGGAGCCTCTGGTGACCACGAGCAGAGATGCAAGATGGCCCATGCATGGGGTGAGCAGGAGGCCTGCCTCAGTGCTGTGGGTGGACCCCATCTTGTGGGTGCCATCAAGGGTAGGAGGAGCCAGGCCAGGATGTCATGTCCATGGCAGCTGACACCTCCTGCCCCATGGGGTCCCTGTAAGTGCCTTCTCACTTGGCTTCAGGCACTGCCCACCTGGGGCTCCTCTCCTGCCCAGGGCTGACACCTGCATCTGGCTCCGCAGTGTGTCTAGAACATGGCTGTTGAAGCAACCAGTCAAAGAGGAGCCTGGGGACCAGCAGGGCAGAAGTATTAGAGGCTCCATAGAGTTGCAGTGGGCATCCATCCAAGATTTCCCTTTACAGGGGGCCTAGACCTCTCCATGCAGGAATAATGGACCCAGATTCTCACCCTTTGTCTCAAGGGAAGGGAGAGGCCCTGGGCAGCCATGACCCCAGGTGGTCATGCCCTGGATGGCTGTGACTTTCAGTGATCATGACCCCAGGTGGACATGGCCTTGGGTGGTTGTGACTCTGGTTGACCTTTACTCCAGATGACTGTGACCCTGAGTAACCATGACCCTGGGCAACTATGGTCCCAGGAGGCCGTGACTCTTGTTGTCCTTAACTCCCCATGGCTGTGACCCCAAGTATTGTGACCTCAGGTGTGTATCATCCCTGCTGTCTGTGATCCCAGGTGTCCTTGATCCCAATGGTTTTGACCCTGGGTGTTCTTAACCTCAGTTGGCTGTGACACCAAATAGACATGACCCTGAGTGGCCACAACCCCAGATGTCTATGGCCCCAGAGGCTGTGGCCCTGGGCATCCTTGACCCCAGTGGCTGTAATCCTGGTGGTAGTTAGTGGGGAATTGTTCCTGGAGTGGGTCAGAGCATGGGGGCAGTGGCACATCAGGGAATGTCCTGCAGGCTGGGGAGGGGTTCCTACCCTGGCTCATGGTCCTTCACATGGAAGGTGCATCCCAGGTGGGTAGAATGGAAGGCAGCAGGAAGTGGCAATGGGTACTAGAGAGGGATGTGCATTTGCTTTCAGGCAGTTGGCATGGCAGTGAGAATGGGAGCAGTAATAGTCATGACATCATGTGCAGCTACTGTGCACCACATAAGCCCCGAGAGCTGTGGGGCCAGGCCACACTTGCTGACCAGTCTGGGCTTCACAGTGACCCAGGGTCCCATCTGTGACCGGGGCCTCTGCAGGGGGCATGGCAACTGACCTCTCGGGTCCCATCTGTCCCCAAGCTGTTTTCTGTCCCCCTGCTCAGTGACTGCACAGCCTCTAGTAGCCTCTCCAGTCTTTTCTTGGCTCCTTTTGGGGCAGGAACAGCAGTCACATGAGGTCCTTAGGCCCTGCCTCACAGGTGGGTGGGCAGGGGAAAGGGGCTGAAAGGGGTGGGCAGATGACTGGGCAGCTGAGAGTGTCACCTACATGGAACACAGGCCAGGACCTTCCCCCATCAGTGATGAGAATCAGTGGGTTGGGCCCACAATTGAGGGTTCAGGAACCCCCTGATGTCCCTGCTTCGGGGTGCCCCTGCTCTGCATGAGCATCCTGGGTCCCTTGTCCCTCAGTGCTCTTCTCAGAGAGGTGTGGGTGGGGTGTGGACCCACAGTTGGCCTGAAGGCAGGCCAGGTTCAGCTAGGTAACTGGGTACCCACTGCCCTGTGCCTGGGAATGACCTTGGAGTGTGCTCGGGCAGTCATGGGGCTCAGTACTCAGAGTCAGCAAATCACAGGATTTGAAACAGACATGTGGAGTCCCTGCACTGAGTACAGGGAAACTTGGGGCATGGTTAGTGGAGGCAGGGGCAGCAGAAGAGAGGCACTCAGCCCCTGTCATCACAGACCCAGCACAAGCTGGGCCTCTTCAGGGCTTCTGGCCGTGACCTGGCATTGCTTGCTGGTGAAGGCAGAGTGGGTGCTTTATGAGGGAAAAGCGCTTATTTCCAGGTGATCAGAGCCAGGACATCTGCAGCTCTGTCTGTCCTGTGCCAGAGGTGGCAATGGCATGCTGCCTCCCCCTCCAGCAGTTCCCATCAGTTGCCCTGGCACTCCCTGCTGGGCCAGCCCGTGTGCAACTGCATTCCCAGTATCAATGTGCTTGATGTGGAGCTTGGAGGCATCTGGTCCTTCCGTGGCAAGCCCATGGGCAATGGACAGGTTCTGGTGCCACGGCCTGCCCAAGGGTGGCTCCCTGGCACCAACACACTCTCTCTGTGTCCATGTGTGCTCCGTGTGGGTCCCCGCTGCTCCCTGGGAAGGGAACCTGCAGCCAGGGCTGGTGAAACATTTGCCTGCAGCACTTTTGGGAGGAGTTGCCTCCCCAGCCAACTGTGCCCTACATGCTGTCCTGTCCCCTTGGACTGTTGGCCTCTTCTCTGGGGTGTCTTCAGACCCTGTGCCTGGGGGGCCTGGCCAAGCTCCAGGGTGGGAGTGGGCCCAAGGGCTTTACTGGGTGGAGGGAGGTGCAGCCTTCCTGAGAAACAACTCCCAGAATGGGGGTGGGGTGACCCCAGAAGACATGACCCCATCCTAACACCCTGATCTATTGAGGAAAGGGGGTGTTTATGGGTGGGACTGAGCTAAGTTCTTGATATAAGCCATCCTGGGGTTACTAGGTGGATGCTGAGTCTGGTGACACTTCTCCTTAGAGGAGAGGAGAGGCCATGAGGATACAGGCAGTTGGGAGGGGTGGGCCACCAACCCAGGGCCACTGGGACCGCCTATTGGCATCAGACTTCCAGTCTGTCCATGGGGACCAGGCATGGCCACTGGAGCCCTCTCAGGTCAACCCAAGTACTCATGGAGCCACAGGGACTGCAGGAGATGGAGGGACTGTCTTGCCCCTCAGCCAGAGGCTGAGGTGTGGGCTATGCAGGGAGCTGTGGGGTGAAGCTGAGGGGAGAACAATGGGGAGGCTGAAGGGTGCTTGTCGTGGGAGGCTGGGGGGTCTTGGGGAGAGACTGATGGGGAGCTGGTGGTGGGGCTAAGGTGGAGGCTGCAGCTGAGGTAGTGGGAGAGATCTTCTAGCTGCTGGGTCCCTGAGTATGGCCTGGAGTAGGCCAGGCCTGTGTGCACTGGGCAGGGGCACAGCAGAGAAGAGATCTGCCCCCCATGGGGATGGATGAGCCTGTCCACCAAGCCCCTCATTCATCTTTGCACACATGCACATGGGACCTAACCATAAGCTAGGCTCAGCCAATTGCTGAACCAAGACTATGCCATAGCTGCCTCAAAGACTACTGTTGGGCATCTGTGAGACCCCATGGTAGGCCGTGGCCCATGAGTCAAGGGGTATCCACCTCTCTGTGCATCAAAAAATCTGTATCTGCTGGTCCCAGGCCCTTGGGGTTCTGTTTTGGGTCCCCCACATTTGGGGTTCTGCCCTGGGTCTCCTTGAAGGCTGTTTCCAGCCCTTGGGCTCCTGCTCTGCACCCTTAGCCTGCCACCTTCCAAGACAGCAAGATGGGGATCTCCAGGCTACATCTGTGGGAGCCAAGGAGGACTCCCCTCCCAGAGTCTGGCACTTCCTGATAGGTGAGGGACCTTGCCAAGACCCCCAGATATAAGCCCAGGGGCAGGTGGAGGCAACTTTGAGGCTCCTTCTGTGGCTGGGGTTACCCCCTGAGTCCTGGAATCTCAGTGGGTGTCTGTCTGCCCTCCCTCCAACTGGACAGAGCACTCTGCATGGGCTCAGCTCATGCTGGGTGGCCTGGGGCCTGGCTGCCTCCCCCAATCTGGAATGGTAAGTTCTGCAGGACTGCAGACCTGAGGCTGGTGGGGTACAGGGACAGCCTGGCCCTGCTGGACCAAAGACACAGGGTGACAGCACCTGTGCCAAGGATTCTCCAGCTCCAGCTGTGGAGAACAGGCCACCTTGTGTTGTGGCAAGAGCAGATGCACAACTATCCTGGGGAACAGACTGGCATTGTCATAGGAGCCACTGGTAACCCTTCCCTGGGCTCTGTGGATACCTCAGGGCAAGTAGGCCAGAAAGCCTGGGGACCCTTTCAGCCATGCAATCCTGCATCTGCATGTGACCTCCAAGCCAAGTGGCTTGGGCTGGTGGTGCCTGTGCCATTATGGAGGTGGCTGGACCAGGCCAGTCAGGCCAGTGGGATTGACTCCTAGGGCTAGTGTCACATGTTGACTGGGACAGAGAGGCCCTGCTGGCTAGGGGACAGCTGCTCTGCCTCTGTCTTCTCCATCTCCACAGACAAGCCAGGGCTGTGTCCTAGGCCAATGAGCATAGTCCACCCCCAACTGCCCATGCCCATCACATCACATCACAGGCTCCTTGCTGTGGGTACTGCTCACCATCCCACCACAGAAGGTTCCAGAATGTGCCAGGCAAGACTGGTCATGGTTGCAACCTTGTGTCTAACTACCTGGGCTTGAATGTCCCCTCCCTGGCACATACTTCCCCTGACTCATAAACAAGGGCGTCAGGATGGGGCAGCCCCCAGCCTCCATGACTGTGTGTACCAAGCATGCTGTCTCTATCCTTTCCACAAGGTCAGCCAGCAGTGTGATGACCAGGGCCTGAATAATGTGGTCTGGGGCCCATGGCATGGAAGGGCCAGGCAGAGCACCCCATCTTCTGCTGCAGATATTTGGGTGGTAGTGATCAGTAACATGTCCTGGATGCCTGGGCCGTGGGTCCTGTGAAGGTGCCACAGGTCCTCTCTCTTACTTTTACATGTCCAACCATCCTGACAGTGTACAGCAGCTCCTCTAGCCTCTGTTTGCTCCCCTGGGACCCACAATGCTGGGCCACCTGTGTCTCCCTGGTGAGGTGTCAGTGCAAATATTTTGCCCAATTTTAACAATTGGGTGTCTTCTTCTTGTTGAGTTTTGAGAACCCTTTGTTTTAGGTACAACTCCTTTATCACACACATACTTTGCAAACATTTTCTCCCAGTCTGTGATTTGTCTTTTCCTTCTCATAACAGTGTCCTTCAAAGAAAACAGCTTTTAAATTTTGGTGAAATCTAGTTCATCCATTCTTTTTTCTTCTATGTTCTGTGCTTTGGCATGGTTTCTAAGAAATCTGCTTAAAGTCAAGTCACAAAGACTTTCTCTTAGGTGATCTTCTGGAAGGTTTAGGTTTTCAATTCCAAGACCCATTTTGAGTTAATTTTTATATATGATGTAACCCAAAGCCGTTACTTTTTTGTTTCATTTTGTGTATGGTTGTGTCATTGTCCCATACTCCCATGGCCACCAAAGGCACCTCTGCCTACTGGGTCACCTTGACCTAGTCACACATGGTACCTGATTTCCAGGGTGTGGGACAGATGTTTGTGTCTCTGCTCTTCAGGGTCCCCTCCAGAAATTTAGCTCTGAGACCAGAGGTTACACACATGGTCTATCTAAAGCCAGATTAAACTTTTGTCTGAGGTCCAATTATTCTTAAAGGATGTGCTTTCTTCAAGTTTTTTCTGAGAAAGTCTATACTTGCTGCAGTTGTCAACAGTGACCACCTACTGGATGTAAATAGCCATGGACACAGATTGGGTCATGGCCACACTGGGCCTTAGGTTCATAACCAGAACCAGAGGAGTGGGTTCGTTGAGCTGGGCCCAAGCCAGGGGCTCCTGGCATAGGTAGTAAGCAGGACCCACATCCCTTCTCCCACACTGTGTCCACTTTTCCCTCCCTGTCCCCTTTTCCCCCACCCTGCATCTCCTTATTCCCAATGTCTCCTTCTAACTCCACCCTGTGTCCTTGTCTCCCCTGCATTCCCTCCCCCTCCACCCCATGACCTCTGCTCTCTCCCCATCCCAGCCTCAAATTGTATCTCTGCCCTGGACCTCTGCCTTGCTGTAGGGTCCATACATGGCCATTGTCTTAGGCTCCCATAGCTTATGTGGGCCTTGAGGGCCAAACACTCCCCAAGGGATCATTGCAGGGCAGGATACCATGGCAGGGATCCCAGGCATTTATGACACCATGCTTGGTGTTGCCTCACCTCGTCCCATGATCTCCTTTCATGGACCCTCCCTTGACTCCACATCCTGATCCCCATTTTGGGCAGGAGTTGGGTCTTGCCCTTATGGGCAGATGAATGGGCAGACACACAGAAGTCTCAGCCTTCACCTCAGAACTGAAGCTACAGCCTGAGGTTGGCAGCAAGGTGCCTGGTGGAGGTGGTGTCCCCTCCTGTGTACCCCACCCTGGATGTGCCTGTCAACCTCCTACTTGTGGGGGACAGTGCAGACCATGGCTGCCTGGTGTGGCTCCCAGATTATTCTGTGGCTTAGAAGCTGGCACCCAGGGTGGGTCCTGGCCCCACTCCTTCCTGCAAGACCTGGGATGCCCTGGAGCCAGAGGTACCCTTCTTGGGATGGCACTACTGCACTCCATGTTCCCCCAAGAGGCAGCAGCATGTTGTGGTGATGGCTCCTTGGCCACAGGCTGTTTCCATGCGGGTGACCCCTATCATCCCTGGCCCCCTCCTAGATTCCTTGTCCCCATCCAGAGGGCCTGGATCTGAAGTTGTGGCTCCTGCCCACCCCCTTCTAATTTCTTTGCCCCTCCTCCCTTCCAGCATCTGCACATCCCCTCAGTGAGTGTTCCTAGGGGTGTCCACCTGCCTCTGGGAAGTCCCTGCCACCAGAACCATTGTCCTAGGCCTGGGCTCGCCACCTTCACCCTGAGCAGAAGGGCCCCCTGCCAGCTGTCCCCAGGAAATTGCAGGGGCCAGGGAGGCCCCCCTCTCCTCATTTCTGCTGGGCAGGGAGACTGTGGTCAGCAGGCAACAGATCCAGGTCTCTGGAGGCCGGGGAAGCCCTCAGTTGCCAACATGAGGCCCTCTGAACCTTCTCAGGGATGGGATTCCCTTGTCACTGTCAAGTCCAAGGGGGAGAGAGCCCCTTGCCATCAGGTTCCTTTGTCATCAGGTCTCTATGGTTGGGTCATTGGGGGATGGGGCCTCCCATTTTTGGGGGCGCCTGCTGCTGGGCTCAGCCCCTGCTCAAGATGGAATCCCCATCCCCCAGCTTTTTGCCCAGTGTTGCCCAATCACGAGGGTTTCCACAGCCCCCTGGCTGCCATCCTGAGTGCCCCTCTCACCCACAAGGGCGAGTCATACCAAACCATCACATTTGAGCAGGAGGCACTGGAAGAGCTGACCAGGAAGTGGTTCCAAGACAAAAGCAGGGAGGAGGTCGTGGGGGAGGTGCAGAGGCTGGAGGAGGGGAAGTTGCCGTCACCGCAGGGTGACAATGAGCACAGGTTGTGTGCGCTGCTCGCAGGGGCTGCTCAGAGGATCCAGGCGGGTGGCGGGGGCTCATGTCTTCCATCCCCTCCCTGTATCCCCTTCAGAAGGCCGTCTCCTTGCCCACCCGTGACGTGGCTCATGGTCACCAGCAGGTTCAGCGGCTTCCACAAGGAGCGGTTCGACCTGTCCGTCAGGGCCAAGGGCAAGGCCTGCCACGTGGACGTGGTGGCCGCTATATGCCAGACTACAAGACTGCCTGCACCTACGACCAGAAGATGCAGGGGCGCAAGTAGCACCACAGGGGCCTGGGCGCCAACGCTGCTGACTCCGCCTCCACTACTTTACTGTCCCTCCTAGGTAGCCACAAAAAGGATGCTGTGGTCCCCTCCCCGCTGCACCCCCGACTCCTCCCTTCCCCCAGCATGTTCGGATCCGACTCACCCCTCTAATAAACCCCGTCCTGAACCCTGAGGCAGGGGCGGCTGTGGCCAGGGTCCCGAGGGCCGCACAGAGGTAACGACTAACCTGTGCAGGCTGGGTCAAGCCAGCCTGCACCCAGCCGTGAGGAGCCGCTTGCTCAGGTGGGGGTGTTGCCTCCACGTCCTTCGGGGGGCTAACGCCAGCGGCACTGCCCCGCTGTCCCGGCTGGTCGCAGAGTCTGCCCTTCCTCTCACAGCCAGGGCTCGAGGTCAGCTTCCCACGGGGCTCTGCCTAAGCGCGCCCCTCTGCGTCCCCTGCGGCTGCCCCCCACCCAGGCCCCTCCTGCTCTCCTCTCCTCCCAGCCCAGCGGCTTCTCTGGACTCCTCTAGAGCTTCCTGTGAACGTGGCCTTCCCTGACCTCTGCACCCAGGAGTGAAGGAAGTCCGCCCGAAATCCACGGATGAGACCCTGGCACTGTCAGTGGAAGGCCCGGGCCCCTGCAGGGGCTGCACTTCCGGCCCTGTGCCTGTCCTCTGCCCAGGAGCCACCATGGTCCATGTAGGCAGTGCCCAGGACAGCATCTTCTTCACTTTGAGGGGGGGCAGGGATGTGGGTGGGATAACCCTTAGTGAGGGAAGGGTGCAGCCAGCTGGCTGGGGGTACGATTTGACTATGTGGGTGTAAGGAGGGCCTATGGAGATTGACTTTGCTGTGGGGTCTTAGTTGGCCAGCAGGTACTCCTTTAAGGTCTTTACCCCAAAAAGGAATGTTTTCTTGCTCTCAGAGTGAAAACTGCCAGCTAGAAGATCCAATGTGCTACCTGCTTTACCCATAACAAGTTTTAAGTACATTTTTTCTAATTTTTTTATTTTGGAAAATTTCCAAGCTACAGGGATGTTTCTTAAATGTACAGTGAATACCTAATGCCCATCCTCAAAGATTCTCCTTTCCAGCACCTTTCAGTGCCTTCCTACAATCTGGTGTGGGGGCAGCTTCATGCCACCTGCTCTTCCAGCAGCTCCTGTTCCTCCAGACAGGGTCTTTGCTCCAAAGTTTCCTTCCTTCTAAGAGCGCCTTTTCTTTCACTCTGATGCTAAAATTCTACCTGTGTTTGGGTCTCTCACAGAAGAATGCTCCCTTCTGCAATCCCTGATGCCTTTACCTGAGGCCTTTCCTGTCTGATCCCATGTGCAGCATCCATCTCTTCATCTCACCAAAGTTGGCACATATTGCCCTCTTGTTTTATTAATTGTCCTCATCCTCCTAACACAGTAGTTCTTAACTAGTGGCAGTTTTGTCCCCAGGGGACATTTGGCAATATCTACAAATGGCCAGTGGGTAGAGGCCAGGGATGCTAGGAAAACTGTAGCTCACAAATGGCCCCACCGTGGAGACTGACCCACCCAAGATATCAGTGGTGCCATCACTGGGAGACCTGCCTAGCTCCATAGCACCCCCTTCTAGGGGGGCCATGGCTAACTCATGTTTGTATCCCCTTCAGCAAAGCCAGCCCTTTAGTAGAGTAGCTTCCCAGTGATGCTCATTGAGTAGTATTACTTGAGTTGATTTCTCAGAGACTTTTGGGCATGCAGCTGGCCTTAACTGTCATGAATCCTTTCTAGTTTTCAGAGCTCAGTTCCTTTCTAGAAGGTTTACTATTATTTCTGTGCAGTAGTAGGCCAAGGAGGGTAAACCAAGGGTATTGGGTTGACCACTGGTTATGAATGAGAAGCTTTTATTACTTTAATTACATTCAAGAGCAAGTACATCCTAGAGAGAAAAGAAGGGTTTGGGGGTGAACAGTTGTGAGTGTTGGTTGATCAACCCAAAAGAAGAAAAATAGAGTGCTATATTTTTCTGCTGATTATTATTTGAAAAGTCTAAAACTAATTTCTTTTGCTTTTCCATTTTCTCTTACTATTAGTTACACTTCTCTCTAATGCAAATACTGCACTTTCCATGTGAAATTATTCCATGTTTGGTGACTTGAAGTCGGATGAGGCAGAACTGCTGTAGTCCACCTATGGAGACAAGATGGGCATGCAATGCGTGCTGAGGTGAGCCTGGCAAGCTCTGCTGGGTGAGACTTCCAGGAAAACCTCTCACTTTTTCTGTGGCAGGAACTCCTATTGAGTTCAGACCTGTCTGTGAACCTGCTGGATGAGAGGCAGAAGAATCTCCATGTGCTCATCAATAACCATCTGGGTTTACTGTTGGCCCCTTAAGGTCCAGCTGTAACTCAACCACCATTTTGAGACAGAGCAGACTGAATGCATATGTGTCCTGATCCTGCTGTTCCCACGGGCCTTCTCTTGGGCCATTCCTGGAGTCTCTGCAGGGAAGTGGAAGCAGTTGTTCCAGCCACACTGCTGGGCAGGGGCTAGGGTGCCTGTGCCCCTCCCCTTGGCATGCTCCCCCACACCCTTCTACAGATGCTCTGCACTGCCTTACTTCTAAACCATGTTTGTAATGATATGGTTATTCACTGCTCTGCAGTGAATGATTAAGTCTTGTTGCAAAACTTGCTATGAGAAAATCTCAGTTCATCACAGAGTAGCTTCTAGATGAGCTGTTTGGTGTCCTGGTTCTAGGTTGAGCCTGCTCCTTATTTTTATCTTTCATATCTTTGCTTTTTCAAAAGGTAATACACTCATGTGGTCACAAATTCAAGCAGTAATGAATGTGCACTGCCCAGCGTCTGTTTGCACCCCCAACTGTCAGGGTCCCACTAATCACCATGTCCCTCCACAGCCATTTGTGTTTCTTAATACATGCCAAATAATGGATTACACATTATTATTGTGCCATTTCACATAAAAGATAGCACAATACTGTGTTGAGTATGTATATATGCTATCCTTCACCTCACGTTAAAAAGAAAATTACTATTTCTTGGTAATCTTTTTAAACTTTTGGGTCTTGAGCCACTGTGAAAATCTACCAAAGGCCATTGATTCACCCTGGAGAGAAACACCCACCTGGAAGGCTCACAGATCTCCTAGGAACCTGTCTTCCAGAGAGAAGTCTGAGGAATTTTGCTGATTCCAAAGACTCCAGACTTCTGGATTCATGAGGACAAAACTTGACAGTGAAGTCTTGACAATTTTGGACCATGAGAGATTGTTTCAGGATGTTCTCTCACCTGGACCCTTTCCAGCCTACAGGACTTTGTCAAGGATGCCAGGAGCTACAGTAAGAGAATGGTGGATGACCTCCTGGGCCAGGTCATGGGTAGGGACCACTCCAGGATGCTGTCCCAGTTGAGGCAGGTAGGCAGTGGGCCAAGCTATCACATGTAATGTGCTTTCAGAGGAGGACAGGCTTTCCCTAGGCAATCCCTCTCTGGATCTCACTTTTAAAAGAACATTAAAAGTGAAAAGAAAAAAGTCTCTGCCACATATTTACCCTTTTTGGCACTCATCATAAGTTTCCATAGATCACAGAGGATCTGGGCTCGATTCCTGGTGCCTGTCCACGTTAAAAAAAATTCCATAGATGAAAATCTCTTATTATTATTTTCCTCTCTCCTAAAGAGCTTTCCTTAATGTTTCTTATAGCATAGTCCTGCTGACACTGAATTCTCTCAATCTTTGTCTGAAAAAGTCTTTACTTCACCCTCATTTTTTTTAAAACAGCACATTCTCTCCAAATCTAAACATGTAGTTTGATAGTTTCTTTTTCTCTTCTATAAAGATGCTGTTACCCTGGCTTGTGGAGCTTCTGAGGAATTTTCAGTCATTTTCATCTTTTACTTCCAGATGTAATGTACCTTTTTGTCTGGATCAAAGGTTGCTACCTATAGGCCACAAGCATGCTCTGACATGCAGCCTGTTTTGTATAGCCTAAAGCTGAGAATGTCTTTTACAGTTTTAAATTTTTGAGAGAAAAAGAATACATGATACCAACCATGTGTGGCCTGCAAAGCCTCAAATGTTTATTTGCTGACCCTTTACAGTAAAAGTCTGCTGACTCCTCCTTTAGGTACTTCTGTCTTTATATCTGGTTTCCAACAATTTGATGTTGATGTAGTTTGGTGTGGTTTTCTTTGAGCTAATCCTGTTAACATTTTTTTAACTTCTTGAATCTGTAGTTTTGCAGTTTTCATCAAATTGGGATATTTAGCCATTATTTCCTCAAATTCTGTCTTCTGCCCTTACCTCTCTTACCTCTTCTCTGAGACTAAGTCACATCTTGATAGTTTCTCAGGTTACTAAAGGTTTATTGTTTTTTTCCCTTCAGTTTTTTTCTACTTCAGTTTGAATAGTTTCTATTATCTTGCTCTCCAATGCAGTGTCTAACATTACTGTTATTCCAGCTAGTGATTTTTTTCATTTCAGATATTCTGTTTTTCATCCCTGGAATTCCATTTGGTCCTTTGTTGAACTTTCCATTCTCTCACATTATGCTTGTGGTTTCATTTAATTCTTGACCATGTTCACAGTATTTGTAACAGCCATTGTTGTAAAGTCCTTAACTACTAATACCATTGTCTCTGTCTTTCTAGCTTTCCTTCTGTTAACAAATTTTCTTCTGGTTGCATATCACAACTTGGTGTTTTGTTACATGCCTAGTAATTTTTATTGGATGTTGGATATTATGAATATTAGGTTATTGAGAACCAACATCTGGGCTGATCCAAAAGCCACTAGCCCATGTAACTCTTGAGCAACTTAAACACAGCTACTCCACATGTACAAGTGTGATTGCACACTAGAATTCCAAAGACCAGTACACAAAGGGAATGTAAAATATCTCATTTGTCACTATCTTATATATGGAGGCAATAACTTCAATATGTTGGTAAAATGAGATAAATAACTAAAATTAATTTTAATATAGTTACTAGGAAATTTCACAGATTTGTGCTTCCATTATATTTCTCTTGACTTGGATTGAATTTTATCATTATCCTTTAAACAATGTTGAAGTAGTTTTGGCAGAGAATACAGTTACTTGTGGAATGCCTGGTTCTTAGTTATGGTTTGTGTTTAGGCTCATTAGGACAGGCCCAATATAGCCTTTATTCTAGGCTAGTATACCTGACTGCCAAAGAGTGGCCCTGTTGGATTCTCTTCTGATAGCCCAAAATTTTCAGTGAGGTCCCCACTCTGTTTGCATGGAGCTTAGGCATGTCCCAGCCCTGTGTGAGCTCTGGGAATTTTTTGGCTCACAGACCTCTGGCAGTTTTTCTTTGGCCTTGTGGAATTTTTTCTGAATGTGCTTAGCTCTGTGAATTATGGCAGAGCTGAAGGCACCTCTGAGTAGATTTCTGGAGCTCTTTGTCTAGCAGCACCATCCTCTCCAAGACCCTGCCCTTCCCTGTTCCCCTTTTCCTGTAGGTGTTTAAGTTGCTCAACAGCTACATGAGCTAGTGGCTTTTGGATCAGCCCAGATGTAGGTTCTCAATAACTTAACATTCATAATGTCCAACATCCATTTGGACATTTGGTGACCACCCATCCTTCCTGACTCTCTTTCCTCTGTCAGAGTGTGTGGTTCTATGCTGCCTGGCAGCAGTGTCTGAAATCAGCACTTCATATGCTTTGTCCAGCTTTGCAGTTGGTTCCAGCAGGGGGAAAGTTTACCCCCTCATGGCTCCTTCAAATTGCTTGCACCATTGGCTTACATTTTAATTGCAATTTGATCACTTTTCTATAAATAAGCTTTTGTTAAAGAGTTAATTTTGAATGCCCACATCACATTAAATAATAAATATTTAATACTAAATGGATATTTTGTGGGCTTTTAATGTGTAGTATTAAAAGAAGTTTATACTGAAGAAACACACATTATAACTATGGCCATATTTATTTTTCTGATTAAAAATCATTGTAAAAACATGAGTGAATCTCAAAATATTATTTTGAGTAAAAGATCCCAGATTCAGAAGCATGCAAACTGAATGACTATTCACTTTTCAGGCACATTCCCTACATCAGGATATTTTTAAGGTAATGTTTCTGCCAGATTACAGGACAGATGCTCAGAGGTGGTGGGGTGAGGGTCCTGTAGGGACAGACAGCACCTGCTGGGGGAGGCACCCCTCTCCCATGGCCTGTGCTCAGGCCAGGACTGGCTCCTTTGTTGCTTAGTGCATGTTTCATTTTCCAGCTCAAACTACCTGGCCCCATTTTGTTCCTGAACTACCCTGGGGAAGGTTATATATATGATCTTATCTGTTGAGGAAGTTTCCTTCTAGTCTGAGTTTTTATATTAATAAGTGGAAATGCCTTGTCTGCATATTTTTACTCATTTTTTTTCAATGTGGCATATTACATTAATTTATTGTCTTATGTTGAAGTGCTCTTACATAACTGGAATAAATCCCACTGTATAATGTTACATAAATATTTTCATTTACTTTTGGATTTCATATGCTAGTATTTTGTTGAAGATTTTTGTTTTTAGATTCAAGAAGGATTTTGTTCTGTAATATTCTTTTCTTATGATATCTTTATCTGGCTTTTGTTTGAGGTTGCTGCTGGCCTCAGAAAATGAGTTTATTGAAGAACTGTGATGGAGTTTAAGCAGGATATGTGTTGATTCTTGGAATGATTAGTAAACTTCGGTAGTGAAGCCACCTGGTCCTTGACTTCTCAATTTTGATAACTGCCTTAATCTCAACTACTTATTTTATGTTCATTCATTCTATTTCTTTTTGATTAATTGTAGGCATGTTAATGTTTCTAGGAATTTTCCATTTTATCTAGGTTATTTAATTTGCTGGGATTTATTTGTATAACATGGTATGCTTATATAATTCCTTTTTTCACTATAGGGACAGTAGTAATGTCCCCACCCTTTGTCAGTATAGTTAAACATTAGACAATTTTATTGACCTTTTAAAAAAAGAGACAATTTTATTGACCTTTTCATGGTTCTGGTTTTTTAATCTTCTATTTCCTTTCTTCTGTTCAAACATTTATAATTTCGTTCCTTCAGCTCATTTTGGGTTTGTTTGTTCTTCTTTGTCTAATTTTTCCAGTTATGAGCTTAGATCTCTATTTCAAGATCTTCTTTTTTTGAATTTTCAAGCATTATTTCAATGGGCAATGTAGATTGCCCATCTACACAAACCAAGATACAGATATTTCCTTTAGTCTAAACATTATCAGCTCAGTTCAGCTGCTAATGTACAATGAGGAAACACAGCACACTGAGTGCTATATATCCTGATTTATATAGAAAAGGACAAAATTAAGTTTTTTTTCCAGCTTTTCAGGTCAGAACTGAAAACATTTCTACCAGAAAATTATTCCATCCTACAGAGTCAACATTCATGAGGTGACATGCCATGGATCTACTGAAATTTAAATTTGTATCAGCACTCATATGCAAAATAGTTCAAAAATTTCAAAGCCCACTTGTCTTTAGAAGTTACTCAAAAATAAAAAGGGCCTTTCCAGAATGACTGTAGCAGAATATCTACCCAGTTATAAGAAATCCTTAACAAAAGCATCTAGCTCCTTGAGGACTTTACCTCAGAAAAAGTAGCCCAAAGGGAAGAATAAGCTCTGACAAGGAGAATAAAATATAACTTACAATATCTTGAAAATCAATGTGAATATATGCTCAAAAGATGGTAAAAGAGATATATTTTCATAATCCTATCTAGGATTAGGCTTATCATGTTTCTAGAACAAGTTCTCTCTGCTTACTAAAAATCAGTTTACAAGGAGCATACTCATGTTTTCCTCCTTTTTTCAAAGATAAAATTCTATGGGAAGGGACTGCTAACATTAAGTCTTCCACAAATTCATCACATTTTTCAAATGGAAAAACTCCAATTGGACTAGAAATTTCATTTTACCAATATACTTACATTGTTTCCAAAATGTGTGATTATATATATATAAAATTTTGCATTCTGGTTTTTCATGCACTTTGTGTTATCATTCTTCATATCAGGAAATAATAACAAATGGAAATTATTATAGATTTTCTTATAGATTTTTCCATCATGTAGACTTGAAAGTATTTAGCATGACAGTAGTATTCATTTTTAGTTTTTAACTATTAGCCAAAAGCATTTATTTTCTAATATTTGGAGTTGCATCTACATGAAATGTCATTTTGAAGTAACTTCTTTTTAACTTTTAATTCAAAGTAATATCTGGCTGTGGTAGTTAGGTTCAGGTGTCAACTTGGCCAGGTGAACGTGCCTAATTCTTTTGCTGTGGACATGAGTCAATGGCATGTGAACCTCATCTGCTGCTCATTACATCTGCTGTTGGCTAAGAGGCGTGCCTGCTATAATGAATGATGCTTGATTTAATTGGCAGGTGCTTAAAGGACAGAGTTCAACATAGCATAGCCCAAGCAGCTCAGCCTACCTCATCTCAGCACTCACAACTCAGCCCAGGCCTTTGGAGATGCAGAAAGAAATCACCCCAGGGAAAGTTGTTGGACTCCAAAGGCCTGGAGAGAAGGCCAACATAGATCATTCCTGTGCCTTCCCACATAAGAAAGAACCTCAGTTGAAAGTTAGCTGCCTTTCCTCTGAAGAACTAATGAAATAAATCCCCTTTCATTAAAAGCCAATCCATCTCTGGTATGTTGCATTCCAGCAGTAGCAAAGAAGAACACTGGCCTTCATGAATCAATGAGAAAATTCTTTTCTTTACCTAGGGATTTGCAAAGTAAGGCAAGAAAACTTTTTTTTGACATACCACACTACATCCACTCAACTTTAGACCACCCCACATAATTGAAACAATGGAATACCTAAATCAACAGATTAAAAAGCTCTTAACCAGTATAACTGGAAACAGTCTGTCAATTTGGAAGATTATTTGGTATCTTTGACTGACTCATATTTTTATTCACCCTCATGGGTCTGGTACTAATAGAGAATAATTATAAATACAGAAGAAATTGTAGAAGGTGGGGCAACTGCTACAGATGAATTTATTCCAAATTATTTAGTATATGTGGGTCTAAATTACTCAGATGCAAAGACAAATGCAGTCAATGAATGTTCAGTTATTTTTTGAGCTCAAGGTATTAAGAATTTCTGAAATCTGCCCAATATCTCCATTTCATTTTTCAGAATATTACTCTTTTCCAATCAACACAATTAATCAAAAAATAAATAAGATGACAATATTATGATTAAAATATTCAATGCAATTCAGCCACTTACAGAATAAGAAACTATATATGGTACCATAACATCAACTTATAACTAAAAGAAATAAAGGATTATATTAGCTATTAGCTCAGGCACAACAACCCTTTGCTTTCCTACATTTGCCTTGAGCTTGGAATTTAAAGTCCTAAGGGCATTATTTTCTTTCTTCAGAGTAGTCAGAAAAATCTACAGCACCTCATTTTTGTGAGCTATACCAATCAGGATTCATCTTGGAAATAGTCATTCTAAGTATCCAGGAATTAAGTCTTTAAAATGTTAGAGGAGTTGGAAGAAACAAAAAGTGAGAAAACTCACAAAAAGCTCTGAAATTGGCTCTTAAGATTTTGGTGGGTAGCTATTGTAATTGAAGAGTTTCAAGGAAATACCCACCAACTATCATAGTAAACATGAACCAGATGGTTCTCAAAAGTTTTCTGTAATGCTTTATTAAACTTATATCCATCCACATGTCTGGCTGTAATATCTAGTAGAGAAAAATCCTGGTTTTTGTGCTTAATTCCCTCCTTCAAAACTGTGTTATTGATAAATTCTTGCCCAGAAACATGAGGGAAATGAGATTCTGGAATATGTGGCTGTTTCTGTATCCTCTGGAAGGTAGCAATCAAATTAGAAGCAGGTAATAATGATTCCAAGTTGTTAATATTCAATTCCACACTGAAATCATTCAATCTTGATCTGGATTAGATAAAAATCTATGTCTTAATCATGATATTATGCTTCTTAATATATGGATTATATATGCACAAGTTTTCTCATATTACTTGTAGACTCATCAGTTAAAATTCCTTTGGAATCCTCTGAATCCTTACTAAAAAGAAAAACAAATGAGGAATTCATCAACATTCAAACAAACAAGCTATCGACCATAACAGAATATTTCAGCCTTAAGTTTACCTTTTCTTTTAGATATTCCTTCTGAAGAATTCAGAATTGTTTAATTCCTGGTGATTTTCCATAACTTTTGTGGGAAGAGTCCATGACTGACTCTTCTTACTAAATTGATAACTTGGTCAGGAGAGTCTACATTCATCATTATCTTTATCATTATTTGTTTTAGTTTGCTAAATCTGCCAGAATGAAGAATGTCATAAATGGGTCTGCTTTTAAACAGGGGATTTATTATACTACAAGTTAACAGTTGTAAGGCCATAAAACTGTCCAAACTGAGGCATCTTTTTTCTCCTAGCTTGCCTTGGCTCTCTCTAGGTACTGCCTTGCTTAGGCCATTCCAACATGTTTGGTATTTGCAAACCACAGCAGCAGCACCTCACTCTCTGGTACCAAAATCTGTTCTAGTTTGCTAGCTGCCAGAATGCAACATACCAGAAACAGAGTAGATTTTTTTAAATAAAATTTAATAAATTGCTAGTTTACAATTCTAAGGCTGAGAAAATGACCCAATTAAAACAAGTGTGCAGAACTGTCCAATCTAAGGCATCCAGGGAAAGATACCTTGGTTCAAGAAGGCCAACAACATTCAACATTTCTCTCTCAGCTGGAAGGGCACATGGTGAACATGGCAGCATCTGCTGGCTTTTTTGTGGCTCTACCAAAAAGGGAATCTCTCCAAAATGTTTCCTCTTTTAAAGGATTTCAGTAAGTAACTCCACCTTCAGTGGATGGAGACCTACCTCCATGGAAATCATCTAATAAAAAGTGACCATCCTTTCCTTGGGAATTCCGGAGAAGATGGTGGCTTACTAAGATGCGCGGGTCTTAGTTCCTCCTCCAGAACAGCTACTAGGGAAGTAGAAACAGTACAGAACAGCTCCTGGAGCCATGACAGAGACCAAGAAGACAGCGTATCCCATACTGGAACGGCTGACTGACTGGGAGAACCCGCTGCAGTGAGATCACTGAGGGGCACATGCTTCCCCAGGCTGGGGCATCAGGCGGCCGGAGTCCCTCCCTCCCTCCTTCCCGGGCCGGCTGGGGGAATTGGACAGGCGATCCCCTCAAGCTGCGATGGCTGACGCCAACCCCATTCACAGCACCCTGGACTACCTGGGAGAATTGGATCAGAGATCCCCCAAGCCGCAGAGACCGGCAACCAGGGTCCTTTCCAAATGCGTGGCTTCGTGGTCTGGCTGGGAACGGTGGATAGGTACTCCCCCAAGCTGCGGCGGCTGGCGTCCCCCCACCATGCTTGGTGCCCCGGGCCAGCTGGGAAATTTGGACAGGCGCCTCCTCAAGCTGCGGAGGCTGGTGATCCTCCCCATGCGCGGATTCCCGGGCCGGCTGGGAGATTCGGATTGGCACTACCCCAAGCCACTTCGGCTGGCGACCCTCCCCTACAGCAAGAGTTTTCCAAAGTTAAGGAGCGACAGCATCTTTTACTGGTGGGACCCGCAGACAGACGAATGCCACGAGCGCCACCTACTGGGCAGGATAAGAAAAACAGAGCCCAGAGATTTCAGAGAAAAATCTTACAACCTTGTTGGGTTTGATACCCAGGGAAATTTGACTAAATGCCCAGACGCCAGCAGAAGATAACGGATCACGCTCAGAAAATTGAAAATATGGCCCAGTCAAAGGAGCAAACCAATAGTTCAAATGAGATACAGGAGCTGAGACAACTAATGCTAAATATACGAACAGAAATGGAAAACCTTCAAAAACGAAATCGATAAATTGAGGGAGGATATGAAGAAGACATGGGCTGAACAAAAAGAAGAAATAGAAAAACTGAAAAAACATATCACAGAACTTATGGAAGTGAAGGATAAAGTAGAAAAGATGGAAAAAACAATGGATACCTACAATGATAGATTTAAAGAGACAGAAGATAGAATTAGTGATTTGGAGGATGGAACATCTGAAGTCCAAAAAGAAACAGAAACTATAGGGAAAAGAATGGAAAAATTTGAACAGGGGATCAGGGAACTCAAGGACAATATGAACCGCACAAATATATGTGTTGTGGGTGTCCCAGAAGGAGAAGAGAAGGGAAAAGGAGGAGAAAAACTAATGGAAGAAATTATCACTGAAAATTTCCCAACTCTTATGAAAGACCTAAAATTACAGATCCAAGAAGTGCAGTGCACCCCAAAGAGAATAGACCTAAATAGGCGTTCTCCAAGACACTTACTAGTTAGAATGTCAGAGGTCAAAGAGAAAGAGAGGATCTTGAAAGCAGCAAGAGAAAAACAATCCATCACATACAAGGGAAACCCAATAAGACTATGTGTAGATTTCTCAGCAGAAACCATGGAAGCTAGAAGACAGTGGGATGATATATTTAAATTACTAAAAGAGAAAAACTGCCAACCAAGACTCCTATATCCAGCAAAATTGTCCTTCAAAAATGAGGGAGATATTAAAACATTTTCAGACAAAAAGTCACTGAGAGAATTTGTGATCAAGAGACCAGCTCTGCAAGAAATGCTAAAGGAAGTACTAGAGTCAGATACGAAAAGACAGAAGAGAGAGGTATGGAGAAGAGTGTAGAAAGAAGGAAAATCAGATATGATATATATAATACAAAAGGCAAAATGTTAGAGGAAAATATTATCCAAACAGTAATAACACTAAATGTTAATGGACTGAATTTCCCAATCAAAAGACATAGATTGGCAGAATGGATTAAAAAACAGGATCCTTCTATATGCTGTCTACAGGAAACACATCTTAGACCCAAAGATAAACATAGGTTGAAAGTGAAAGGATGGGAAAAGATATTTCATGCAAATAACAACCAGAAATGAACAGGAGTAGCTATACTAATATCCAACAAATTAGACTTCAAATGTAAAACAGTTAAAAGAGACAAAGAAGGATACTATCTACTAATAAAAGGAACAATTAAACAAGAAGACATAACAATCATAAATATTTATGCACCGAACCAGAATGCCCAAAATACATGAGGAATACACTGCAAACACTGAAATAGACACATATACCATAATAGTTGGAGACTTCAATTCACCACTCTCATCAATGGACAGAACATCTAGACAGAGGATCAATAAAGAAATAGAGAATCTGAATATTACTATAAATGAGCTAGACTTAACAGACATTTATAGGACATTACATCCCACAACAGCAGGATACACCTTTTTCTCAAGTGCTCATGGATCATTCTCAAAGATAGACCATATGCTAGGTCACAAAGCAAGTCTTAACAAATTTAAAAAGATTGAAATCATGCACAACACTTTCTCGGATCATAAAGGAATGAAGTTGGAAATCAATAATAGGCGGAGTGCCAGAAAATTCACAAATACGTGGAGGCTCAACAACACACTCTTAAACAACGAGTGGGTCAAGGAAGAAATTGCAAGAGAAATTAGTAAATACCTCGAGGTGAATGAAAACGAAAACACAACATATCAAAACCTATGGGATGCAGCAAAGGCAGTGCTAAGAGGGAAATTTATTGCCCTAAATGCCTATATCAGAAAAGAAGAAAAGGCAAAAATACAGGAATTAACTGTCCACTTGGAAGAACTGGAGAAAGAACAGCAAACTAATCCCAAAGCAAGCAAAAGGAAAGAAATAACAAAGATCAGAGCACAAATAAATGAAATTGAAAACATGGAAACAATAGAGAAAATCAATAAGACCAGAGGTTGGTTCTATGAGAAAATCAATAAGATTGATGGGCCCTTAGAAAGATTGACAAAAAGAAGAAGAGAGAGGATGCAAATAAATAAGATCAGAAATGGAAGAGGAGACATAACCACTGACCTCACAGAATTAAAGGAGGTAATAACAGGATACTATGAACAACTTTATGCTAATAAATACAACAATTTAGATGAAATGGATGGGTTCCTGGAAAGACATGAACAACCAACTTTGACTCAAGAAGAAATAGATGACCTCAACAAACCAATCACAAGTAAAGAAATTGAATCAGACATTCAAAAGCTTCCTAAAAAGAAAAGTCCAGGACCAGACGGCATCACATGTGAATTCTACCAAACATTTCAGAAAGAATTAGTACCAACTCTGCTCAAACTCTTCAAAAAAATCGAAGTGCAGGGAAAACTACCTAATTCATTCTATGAGGCCAACATCACCTTCATACCAAAACCAGGCAAAGATATTACAAAAAAAAAAATACTACAGACCAATCTCTCTAATGAATATAGATGCAAAAATCCTCAACAAAATTCTAGCAAATTGAATCCAACAACACATTAAAAGAATTATACATCATGACCAAGTAGGATTCATCCCAGGTATGCAAGGATGGTTCAACATAAGAAAATCAATTAATGTAATACACCATATCAACAAATCAAAGCAGAAAAATCATATGATCATCTCAATTGATGCAGAGAAGGCATTTGACAAGATTCAACAGCAAAGTAGAAGGTTACAAGATCAACATTCAAAAATCTGTAGCATTTCTATACGCTAGTAATGAACAAGCTGAGGGGGGAATCAAGAAACGAATCCCATTTACAATTGCAACTAAAAGAATAAAATACCTAGGAATAAATTTAACCAGAGAGACAAAAAACTATACAAAGAAAACTACAAAAAACTGTTAAAAGAAATCACAGAAGACCTAAATAGATGGAAGGGCATACCGTGTTCATGGATTGGAAGACTAAATATAGTTAAGATGTCAATCCTACCTAAATTGATTTACAGATTCAATGCAATACCAATCAAAATCCCAACAACTTATTTTTCAGAAATAGAAAAACCAATAAGCAAATTTATCTGGAAGGGCAGGGTGCCCCGAATTGCTAAAAGTATCTTGAGGAAAATAAACGAAGCTGGAGGTCTCACGCTGCCAGACTTTAAGGCATATTATGAAGCCACAGTGGTCAAAACAGCATGGTATTGGCATAAAGATAGATATATCGACCAATGGAATTGAATAGAGTGCTCAGATATAGACCCTCTCATCTATGGACATTTGATCTTTGATAAGGTAGTCAAGCCAACTCACCTGGGACAGAACAGTCTCTTCAATAAATGGCGCCAAGAGAACTGGATATCCATATGCAAAAGAATGAAAGAAGACCCTTATCTCACACCCTATACAAAAGTTAACTCAAAATGGATCAAAGATCTAAACATTAGGTCTAAGACCATAAAACAGTTAGAGGAAAATGTGGGGAGATATCTTATGAAACTTACAATTGGAGGTGGTTTTATGGACCTTAAACCTAAAGCAAGAGCACTGAAGAAAGAAAGAAAGAAATGGGAGCTCCTCAAAATTAAACACTTTTGTGCATCAAAGAACTTCATCAAGAAAGTAGAAAGACAGCCTACACAATGGGAGACAATAGTTGGAAATGACATATCAGATAAAGGTCTAGTATCCAGAATTTATAAAGAGATTGTTCAACTCAACAACAAAAGACAGCCAACCCAATTACAAAATGGGAAAAAGACTTGAACAGACACCTCTCACAAGAGGAAATACAAATGGCGAAAAGGCAAATGAAGAGATGTTCAATGTCCCTGGCCATTAGAGAAATGCAAATCAAAACCACAATGAGGTATCATCTCACACCCACCAGAATGGCCATTATCAACAAAACAGAAAATGACAAGTTCTGGAGAGGATGCGGAGAAAGAGGCACACTTATCCACTGTTGGTGGAAATGTCAAATGGTGCAACCACTGTGGAAGGCAGTTTGGTGGTTCCTCAAAAAGCTGAATATAGAATTGCCATACGACCCAGCAATACCATTGCTGGGTATCTACTCAAAGGACTTAAGGGCAAAGACACAAACGGACATTTGCACACCAATGTTTATAGCAGCGTTATTTACAATTGCAAAGAGATGGAAACAGCCAAAATGTCCATCAACAGACGAGTGGCTAAACAAACTGTGGTATATACATATGATGGAATATTACGCAGCTTTAAGACAGAATAAACTTATAAAGCATGTAATAACATGGATGGACCTAGAGAACATTATGTTGAGTGAGTCTAGCCAAAAACTAAAGGACAAATACTGTATGGTCCCACTGATGTGAACCAACATTCTAGAATAAACTTGGAATACGTCATTGGTAACAGAGACCAGCAGGAGTTAGAAACAGGGTAAGATAATGGGTAATTGGAGCTGAAGGGATACAGACTGTGCAACAGGACTAGATACAAAAACTCAAAAATGGACAGCATAATAATACCTAATTGTAAAGTAATCATGTTAAAACACTGAATGAAGCTGCATCTGAGCTATAGGTTTTTTTGGTTTTTTTTTTTGTCTGTCTGTTTGTTTGTTTGTCTTTTTTTTGTACTATTATTATTATTTTTATTTTTTCTCTATATTAACATTCTATATCTTTTTCTGTTGTTTTGCTAATTCTTCTTCTAAATCGATGCAAATGTACTAAGAAATGATGATCATGCATCTATGTGATGATGTTAAGAATTACTGATTGCATATGTAGAATGGAATGATTTCTAAATGTTGGATTAATTTCTTTTTTTCTTTAATTAATAAAAAAATTAATTCTTGATGAAAAGAAAATAGACATTTTGTTCTCTAAAATGATAATAGATCCCAAATGGACAAATGGTTATGAAAGAATTTACTGAGAATTCCAGGGTTGCAAATAAGAGGTAGGATGTGTTTTTGAGATCAAATGATTCTAGATTCTTCCTTGTGCTGGTTTGAAACTGCTATGTACCCCAGAAAAGCCATGTTCTTCTAATCAAATCTCTTGAGGGCAGACCTATGGTTGGGTGGGATATTTGATTAGGTGGTTTCCATGGAGCTGTGACCTCACCCATTCAATCAGGTCTTAATCTGGTTACAGGAGTCCTTTAAAAGGGAGATAGTTTGGAGAAAACAGAGATGCTTGGAGACAGGAAACTCCCTGAGAGATGTAAAGAGATGAAATGTAGAATTTGCCCCAGAGAAGTTATAAGAAGACTTACAGATGTGTAGAGAATGAAATTCCCTAGATAGGCTAAGAGAAGACCCATAGGACACAGACCGAAAGCCAATGGAATCGGAAACTGAAGATAGTGAACTGGGAACAAGGACCAGCAGACACCAGCCATGTGACTTTCCAGCTAGCAGAGGTGTTCCAGATGCTGGAGACCTTTCTTTGGAGTCCAGGTATCACCTCGTTGATGCCTTAATTTGGATATTTTCATGACCTTAGAACTTTTTACGTTTGTAATCTAATAAATCCCTTTTGTAAAAGCCAGTCCATTTCTGATGTGTTGCATTCTGGCTGCTTTAACAAACTGAAACATTCCTTTCTGAGTTTCCACTGCAAGGTAACAGCACTCAATAGCTAGGAACCCTGAGCTAGGCAGCCAGTGCCTGGAGGACTTGAACAGGCTGGATAAGAGACCACATTTCACTTACTCATCTCTTTTAAAAAGTCTTGATTTATTTTAATGGACAACAAAAAAGTTTTTAAAATCTTTGCACCTATATAGTATGTACCTTTGTGGAATAAAACAGTGTAAAAACCTGTGAGTGTTTATAAATGTATATTATTGGATCTCCCAATGGAGTGTGAGTTCTTAGTTTTGTCCTACTCAAAATTTGAATCCCTGAGCTATGGAAAGTGAGCAACAGCTTAAAAGTGTTCATTGAATGAATAAGTAAATAGACATGAACAAATGAATGAATGAGTAAGTTAGCTAAATTTTAAAAATAGAAAAGTATCATGAAGTTGACTTGCATAAGGGAAACTGGCCAGATTTGAAATGTAAGCAACCCTATATTTGTAGAATTAAAAAAAAAGCAACTGATATTTTTCTGTGTTTAATATACTTTATATGAAAGGTCACAGAAGGTAATAAAATTTGCTGAATTTAGAATTTGTTCTATATAATATTGTAGGCCCTCTAAATATATTTTCTCAATTAATTTGAGTACTGATTTTTCAAAGGAGGTATTATTATTATTACCCTTTTTATAGAAGATACAACAAAGGTTTTAGGCAATTTGAAGATGAAAAAGAAAAGAAACAAGGAGTTCTCAGATAGTCCCCAATCTATTTTTTTTCTCTTTTTCCAAATTTCTTGATGTAGGAAAAACAGTAGTAATGATAGGGGCAGTTATGGTGATCATTGGAATTTAAAAATGGGAACAACAATAGAAATGCCATAGAAAACCTCTAATAGAAAATCATGAAGGTGAAATCCCCTTCCCCATGAAAGGCAGATAAAAGAGAGGAAATGAGTGGATGGTGAGTGAGCATCACATGATACTTTCCCAATTCTGTTGATTTCTGTTTGTTCCTGAAATTTCAACAGAATGCTAAATGGCATTCTCATTTGTTCATGACTCCTCCAATAAAGTATTTGGATTTTTAAAATATCTACTATGGAAAAGCTTATGTATTAGTCATAATAGTATCATGCTGGGTTTTGGAGGACAAGTGTTCATACTCTAACATTTAATACCATTATGCCCCTAAGCATTTGCTTGACTTTTATGAAATTCTGTTTCCTCTTCCAAATAGATGGAAGAATCTTACCTGCCTAAAAAACAGTAATGATTCAATGTCAAAATAATGGAAAATGCAGTCAATTTTTAAAACACTCTATGACAATGTGAGAAATTAAGCTTGTTGAAAACCATGGATACCCAAACACTCTTAATGCCTGATATGTAAAGGGAACATTGTTCACTCCCCAGTTATTTTGCTGAAGAACCTATGAAAAGTTTTAGCTGCATAGCTATGAGATTAGGAAATAGGTAAGAATGCATTTTTAGCAATTTATGAAACTAATCTGGACCTTGGATATAATGGATTAGGAAGGAAGCTCCAGATATTGAGATACCTTGTAGAGGAAAAAATTTTTAGAGAACAATACTATCTAGTCTATTAGCATCATAAACTAAGACATCGCTTTATCTAGGAGAGGAAAACCTGCAAACCCATTGTTTTTTCAAGTATTTGATAATACTGATAAAAACTGAAATAAACTATAATGAACTCCATTATGAAATTTTTAAATCTTTTACCATGTTATGGGATCACTCCAAAGAATTCAAACTGGACACAATTACACTTGAATAGTATTATGGAAATATCATGAAACAAACAAATAAAACACTGTGGGAGTTCTCTTTCATCATACTTAAAAATATGTAGGGGTGGTCATAAATCATGGCTTCATTCATCTGAATAGCCTGATATAATTTACTCATCTATTAATTTGGAGAAAAAAACAGGAAGTAAATAAACCATCATCAACTTTTGTACTCTTATCTTCTAGGCAGTATTACTAACAAAAAGTCTAACCTGGAGAATTCAATTATTATATTTACTTAGTCTCTTTTTTTTTACTTCCCAGACTCCTTCTTTTGCCCTGGGGAATTATTTTCTTTTGTGATTTGCGTGTTTTAATGGAAACAAATAAATAAACAACACTGCACACACCAAAGGAGTGAGGTATGTGTAGCCCCTTCTAGATTTCTGGACAATGCTAGCAGATGTGGAACTTTGGAGCATTCAGGTTTTTTGTTCATTTGTTTGATTTTAAATGTTATCATTATTATTTCACTATTATTAATATAGGTGGTGGTGGTAGGGAAGCTTTCTTTTTCTTTTGTTAAAGATGTCTGAAGGAACACATCCAATTTCTTCATTTGGCATTTGAAGGACCCACAGCCCAGAGAAGAAGATTTAAACACACCTTATAATGGATAGAAGCAGAGTAGAGTGGTATTTTATATTCTTTTCCTTCAGTGGAGATTATACATAGATCCATCACAATTCTCAATGATGTTTACTAGTGGTCAAGTGACATACTATTATGGGAAGGATCTCTTAATATATCTGGGTGAAGCAGGGAATGTCATAACTTATTAGCAACAGGTCATATTTGTAAGGGAGGGCAGTAAGAGGTATATTTGCACTATCCTTCCATCCTGAATGATAGATAATTTTGCACCTCTATCCAGGGACAATTGCACATGCCTAAAGATTTCTAACTATTTGGTTAAATTATCACTTAAATGTTACATTTGCTCTTTCTGATATGTACAGGCTGATAAGGCATTTGTTAAATATCAAGTTATATTGAGGTAAGATAAAATTCAGAGTTTTGCACAAAGATAAAGCTCACTACAGATTTAGTAGTTATTTACTCTATGGATTACAGATACAGTAGCACAAAAGAACTCTCAACCTTTCAGAGATTGGATTTCATTTGTTACTAGGATGTAGAACAAAATATAATATTTGTCTAGCAATTATTCTTATTAAATAATTGGGCATCCCATCACTAGAAGAGTTCAGGCAGGGAGACATTTATTTATAACATAGACACAGTTCAGAAATATAAAGCATTGTCTGGGGAATTGGATTCAATATCTCTAATGCAACTTTCAGCTATGAGGTTCTGTGATTTAATATATTAATTTGGAAAAGAGGATGTGATTTGTTTGTTATTGAGTTTCTAGGCAGTGATTTTTCTCTGGATCAGTCATCTTATAAGACTTTTATAAAATTTAATACTTGATTTCCTACAATTTTCTGTTTTCATAAACTTCCCATACCAAGGCTATATCTGATCTGTTCTTTTTATTAGTAATCTTGAGGGCTTATTACCATGATAAGTGGTATGTGCAGGGAATGCAATGACAAATAACAACAGATATTGTCCTTCCTTTCATTGAGCTTGTAGTCTTTGTAGATTTTGAAAGATAGTCATGCCCCAAGGAAAGGCCAAATATACATACAATGAATGCTATTGTGCCCTGCCTAGAGCACCTTTACCTGTTGGTGCAACTGTCCCTCTGTGCCAATAACTACACATTGCAGAAAACTGTGCCCCTGGACTGGACAAACCAGAGCAAATGAGCCCAGGAGTTCACAACAGAACATTTCAGTCATCCTTCAGCTAACAGTTAAATGTAACTCAGAGCCGGTAGCAAAGGGCTGCCCCTTTTCCAGAAGAAAGGCTATCCCTGTGGTGGAATGTCTACTTCAGAGCTTCAGAACAACCTGAAGCTCCTCTCTAGCTGAATTTGTAGTTTTACTTGGTTTTTTTTAATCCCTTCCCTATCCTGTCTCCCTCACTTTCATTGCCTCCAAAACATTACTTGAACAAGAATCGATACCCACTTCAAGCTTTATTTCTCAGGACCCCGACTTAAAACAATATAATTGCAACTTAAGTGCAAGAGTTTCTATGAAAACATATGCAAAGTAGGATTTGACCTGTTAAAAGTTCAAGACTTTCTTCAGGAATTGAAAATGTAACTGAAATCTATAGATGCTTGGAATCATGCAGGTAATGGAGGTGAGAAGAGTCTGGCAGCCAGAAAACCTGTACCATAACCCTGAAGAAAGATGGATTATAGTACTGTTGAGGAAAAGAGAGAAGGGCAATGTGGTTGAATCACAGGGATTGACCAAAGCTATGGCAAAAGGCAAATGATGATGAATGAGCACATGTTTTGGGCAAAGAGGTTGGTTTTTAATTTAAGTGTAATGAAAAGGAATTGAACTTTTGAAGGAGGATAACATTATTACATGAAATTAGAGATATCTAAACAAGATAGGTTGAAATTTATTAAATGTTTATGTATCTGTGCCAGTTTGAAAGTATTATGTACCCCAGAAAAGGATGTTTTAATCCTTATCCAATCTTGTGGGTGCAGCCATATTCTTTAATTCTACTTCAATACTGTAGGACAGAAACTTTTTATTAGATTATCTCCACAAAGAGTTGGCATACTCATTTGTGGGTATAATACTTTGATTAGATGCATCTTGATTAGTTTATTGGAATCCTTTAAAAGAGGAAATATTTTGGAGAAACCTCAAAAGTGGAAGAGCTTACAGAAACTTCAGAGCCCAGAGCTGATACAGATACCAGCACTTGGAGAACAGAGACATGGATGTTTGGAGATGTTTGGAGCCCAGAAGATATCACTATCAGATTTAAGCAAACTAGAACCTGAAGAGCCAAGGGAAGCCAAAAGATGAAAGTGAGGAACCCCCACAGGAACAGAGGCTAGAAGTGATGGAGCCCAGGAGCAAGGGACCAGAGTTGCCAGCCACATGACTACCCAGCTGACAGAGGTGCTCCTGACCCATCAAACTTCCTTGAATTAAGGTATCTTTCTTTGGATGCCTTAGTTTGGACATTTTTATAGGCTTAGAACTGTAAACTTATAATGTATTAAATTCCCCTCTTTAAAATCTGTTCCAGATCTGGCATATTGCATTCTGACAGCTGGCAAATTAATACAATATTCCTATATAGCAACTTTTTTATTCACCCCCTTAGACTACTCTTTCACCAGGAATTCAGATGATCTGCCATCCAATGGGCTATATCTCTCTCTTCAGGCCTATTTATCCACCCAGGCTTTAGGCCTGAGGTACCTTTCTCTGCCTATTTTATCCTGGAGCTATGTTGTATTTTTTTTCTCTCAGTAATTCCACACATGGTGCCTACTATCCTTTTTCTATTTTCCCTTTCCAACAAAGAGTTTAAATGTGAATATTCTATAAATCACTGTGCATTCCATCCTTTGGTTCCAGGAATCAGATATTCCAAGGAGAAAAAGCTGCTGATAAAATTTTGAATACATATCTGGAAGTGAGATGGGGGTGGGAAGGAGATTAATGTAAGGAAAAAGTTTCATTAAGGTATGGGATTTTCACCAGCTGTTTTACCATCTTCAGACCCAAATGGAATCTTGATGATTGTTCTAGTTTGCTAGCTGCTGGAATGCAATATACCAGAAACAGAATGGCTTTTAAAAAGGGGAATTTAATAAGTTGTTAGTTTACAGTTGTAAAGCTGAGAAAATGTCCCAATTACAAATCTATAGGAATGTCCAATCTAAGGCATCCAGGGAAAGATACCTTGGTTCAAGAAAGCGAATGAAGTTCAAGGTTTCTCTTGCCAAGTGAGAAGGCACATGGTGAACATAGCCAGGGCTTCTCTGTCAGCTGGAAGTGTTCATGGCAAACATGGCATCATCTGCTAGCTTCTTCTTCTGACTTCCTGTTTTATGAAGATCCCCAGGAGGGATTTTCCTTCTTCATCTCCAAATGTTGCTGGCTGGTGGACTCTGCTTCTCATGGCTATGTCATTCTGCTCTGCTCTCTCTGAATCTCCTCATTCTCTGAAATGTTTCCTCTTTTATAGGACTCCAGAAATTAATCAAGACCCATCCAAATGGGTGGAGACATGTCATCACCTAAGCCAGCTTCACAATGACTCTTGATTAAATCACAACTCCAGGGAGATGATCTGATTATAGTTTCAAACATACAGTATTGAATAGGGATTATTATGCCTTTATGAAATGTGATTTAGATTAAAGCATGGCTTTTCTAAGGGACATACATCCTTTCAAACCAGCACAATGACTTATACAGAAGGCACTGACTTTGTGTGTGTGTGTGAACAATAACATATATACAAAAAAGCAATATATCTCAAAACACACTGCAACAATTAGTTGTAGAACAGACTTCAGAATTTGGTAAAGGTTACAATTCCACAATTTTAGGTTTTATTTTTAGCTACTCCACGACACTGGAGACTAAAAGAAATATCAATATAATGATTCAGCCATCATACTCATTTGTTAAATCCTATCATCTCTGTTATAACTCCACCTTCTCCTTTGAACTTTCTCCCAAATTTTAGAGGTATTTGGGCTATACCCATTCAAATTTGTTCATGATGGAAAGATCTACTGACAATATGGGATGTGGGATAGAACTAGTTGATGTTCTGGAGAGGCTGACCTCTCTGCATTTCAGGATTTATCTGGCCTAGGAACCCATCTGAAGGTGGTAGGTTTCTGGAAAGTATTAATGCTTTCCAGAACCTTTGTAGAAAATTAGATAAAGTTGTAGATGTTCTTTAGAGTTGGCAGGAATGGTTTTGTTTAGGGTTTGGCAAACCATAATACATAGCAATGTCTAGCTGAGGCTTGCATAAAAGTAACCTCCAAAGTAGCCTTTCAACTCTATTTGAACCCTCTCAACAACTAATACCTTATTTGTTACAATCCTTTTCCCACTTTTGGTCAGTAAGGTACTGTCAATTCCATGGTGCCAGGGCCATGCTTATCCCTAGGAGTCTATAGGTCATACTGGATCTTCATTTGGAGAAGGATGACTCTTCTTATTTGAAGAAGAGACATATCCCAAGTTGCCAGGGAGATTTTCACCTCTGGAGGGTAATGATTTCACTTGCAGAGCTGGGCTTAGAAAGAGAGAGGACATATCTGAGAAACAAAAGGAATCCTCTGGAAGTAACTCTTAGGTTTAACTATAGGGAGGCTTAGCTTCTCTGCTATATAAATCAGCTTCATCAGAGCAAGACTCAAGTTCAAAGGCTTGGGAGTCCCTAATATTTGTTACAATATCAGGGGTTTCCCTTGTGGTAAAGTTTAACAGTTCCATATTTTTTCTCCCATCCCATAAGGGACCTTGCCAATACTTTTTAATTATCTGCTCAACATACTCTGGGATGTGTCCAGGCATTACATTAAGTCCTACAATATTACAAGCCCTCATTCCATTCTGGGCTCCATGTGTTTGAGTTGCTTAGTTGGTCTATCCAGACAGATTGAGTTAGATTATGTGCTACAGAAAATTTAGGTTCTAGACAAAATAAACTCTCTTCCTTTGGTCTCATTAATAGGTGAAGTTCTAAAATACAGATGATGTCTTCCTTTCTCCTGTATTCTTATTTATCTTAGTCCCGACCTGATTGGGTTTGTTCTTATCTCTAATTGAAGTCTGATTTCTTTTTCAATTTCTTTAAGTTGTTGTAACAGTGATATCTTTTTAAAATTTGTTTTCTTATCAATTACATGCCTGTAAATAGGGACCAGTAAAGGTAAAGTCAACATATCAATGACTGAGTGGTATTTAAATGCCTGGTGCCACTGAACTACTATTATAGAATTGAATAGAGGTCCAAAGCATGCCCTTGGCTTAAGGAAAGTTTTGTATAGAATTGCCTTCATAATTAAATGACACACTGGGTTAGCATATTATGGTGAGCACTGCAAGTGAAGATCCAAAATGTGTTTCTTTACTCACATGTCAGTAGAAGTGATGGATTCCATACCTAGGTCATAAAGTCATGCAACTCTCACATTGCTACTACACACCTGCTTCGGAGACTATAAGCAACCTTGTAGAAAGGCCAGCGACTCTGAGATCATCATGCCACAGAAGTCCTATGTAGAGTTTTGTTCAAGAGGAACCTCTAAGTCCACCCTTCAGCCATCACAACCCAGGTACCAGACATGTGAGTAAAGAAACACCATGGAAAGGGATACACAACCCCTGCTGCTCCAGCCCCCCATAGTTGAGTCATTCCTAGACATTTGAGGACATTTTGAGTCAGAGAAATCTGACCTCATTATGTCCTTGCCAAATTCCTGATTCAGGAATAGAAAGCACAATTTGGAAGCAGGTTGTTGTCAGATCTGAGTTTTGTCTTCTAACCATCAATGTTTGAAATTCATATGGTGCAGAGAGATTATTTATACTCATTGTCTATAAGCAACTAGGCTTCTCAGGTAGAAGTCAATGTGGAAATTTTGTAATTTCAAAGGGATGTATTAATCTCCTATCTGCATAAAACAGAAAGAAGAAATTTGCTGAAACTTCATTAGAATAAAATGACTTTGATAAGAGTAAATGTTTTAAATTATACAAGATACAATTTTAATAATAAAATGATGCTAAAAGAGGAAGACTGAACCAGGGCACTTTTCAAATAAACTAAAGCAGGCTTCTTGCAGATTCTATCAGCTGGACAGTTGTGGACAACTGGAGAATTGAGTGGCCTGGTGAAGTTACATGACAAGAACCAGATCACATCAAGTAAATTGTTCATGGAAATGAAGAAATCTGAAAGAGCCTGGGCTTTGGAGTCATTTAAATCTAGGCACAGCTCCCATCCCTGCCATCCCTGTGAATGTGGACAACTTACTGCTGAGTCTGTTTCTTCATTTATTTATTAAATGTCCAGTGTTTCTCAAGCATGCCAGATTCTATGGGTCTTATCTCCACCCCCTGTCCCAAGCATATCTAAAGATTGGTTCACTCAACAGAAACTAACATCTTAAGAAGATCTATACTTAAAATTTCTAATGTTCAGAAATGTAGGTTTTCTTTATTGTTCATTAGATATACAATGTTTATCTTTCTATCTCTGTCTTTAATATTTTAAAAGGTAATGACCCATGAACACAGTTTGAGAAAAATCCAAAAAATATAAAAGAAACAAAACAGAAGTAAAATCTTGTCTCTCACTCAAAGTAAATGCCATTAAATGTTTCATGGAAATCCTCTGGGAAAAAATATAGGTCATGTTCCTGTGTATATACATATATTTTATTTACATGAATAATATCACACATTGCATACTGTTCTGCAGCTTGCTTTTTGACATAAAGTGTTTGGGACAAGAACTTTATTTACCAGGGAAATTTATATATTATCTGTATGCAATAAATTGCAGAATGTATTTACTCAATCTGCCAGTTTAGATATTTGAAAGCATTGAAATTCTAGGAGACTGTACTTCAGTAAGCAGACAGAGCTGCCAACTGGTAGTCTTCAAGTGGACTTTCTTAGATTATGAGTGGGAGTGGATGGTGCATAGGTGGTAATTAGAATTATGATGGAAAGTAGACACTCTCCATCCACTGCTTAATAAAGTCCGTAGGCATCAGGGAGTACTGTAAGGTGTAAAGAGAAATGAACTGAATTCAAACTGCATCCCACCCACTTATTTTCATGTATACTGGGAAGATATCTTTCCTCCAAAAGCCTCAGTTTTCTCACATTAAAAAATAAGGCAAAATTTGACCAATTTTCTTTTAAGGTTTGTGAAGTGGAGCCTGTGAGGCAATTGATTTAAAAATATAATCAGTAAACAATATACATTATTCACTAGATTTTTCTGTCCCAAAGTTAATTTTCACTTTTCTCTAAAATAAAAAGGAATTGAGGGTGGGCCATGGTGGCTCAGGAGGCAGAGGTCTCACTTGCCATGCCAGAGACCCAGGTTCAATTCTCGGGGTCTGCCCATGCAAAAAAAAATGAATTGAGGTATAATTTACAGACATAAACTGCACATACTTACAGTGTACAGTGTGATGAGTTTTGACAGATTTCTGCATCTGTGTAACCAGGATACTAAACGTTTCTATTACTTCCAAAATATTCCTTTGAAATTCATCCCTTCCTTTACCACTGCCCAGCAGGGATCTATTTTTCTTCATATTATAATTATCAGCTAGTTATCTTTCTTGGAGTTTTAAATGAATCAAATCACACAGCACACACACTCTCTTTTATCAGACTTTGTTCACTCAGCCTCAGGGTCGTGAGGCCCCTCTATGCTGTATGCAACAGTTCCTCATTCCATTGTAGTGTTGAGCAGCATTTCATTCTATAGTTATAGAGCATCATGTTTATCCATCATACACCTTATGTCTTTGGGATGTTTCTAGTTTGTGGGTCTTATGAAAAAAGCTACTATGATCATTAATGTACAAGTCTTTGGACACATAGTTTTATTTTCTTGGCTAAATACCTAGGGTTGAATATGTGGATCATATGATAGGTGCATGTTTAATTGTTTAAGAAATGCTTTTGTTCCTTTGACTGTTTGAAGGAATTTACCACTGAAACCACTGCAACTGGATCATTTTTATATGGTTGTGGTAAGTGTTTTTATTATTATTTAACTTTGTTTACTGCATATGGGGCTTTTTAGATGATTACTGTTGTCTTTTTTCCCTTGTATTGTTTTATTAATTTGTGTTTTCTGTGTGTGTTGCTGCTTTCTGGCAGCCTGAGAACATATGGACATCATCTGATAATGCCATTTATACCCAGCAATGGAAAAATAATTTCCTTATATGCATATGGCTCCTGTACCTTAAGGACAAAAAGCCACAAAGAAAGTTTCCCTCTGACACTCCAATAAAGACTGACTCAAGATTATTTGAATCTATAATCTTGTGAAGGGCCTAAAGAAGTAGGCTGTGGTAAATATGATCTTCTAGAGCAAACAAGTCTGAATAACTTCTCTATTATTTTGTCACAGTTGAATAAAAGTTAATTTTATAAGCGTTTCCAATTCAATTGAGTTCCACATACTATTGACACACTCTTATTTGTATCACTGTGTAAGGTATAAAAAAAGAGGATATGGATAAAAAATAAATGATAGATACTTTTTAAAACAAATAACATTTTATATATATGTATATATAACATTTATAATGAATTATGTTAAAAGATTGTTCTATGAACAAATCATTTGAACTGAATTAAACATAGAGGATTATATAGGGTTTTATATTTGGGGATGAAGGGTTGATTATTAGATGATTTAAAGTACTAATATGTATATGACTGCATTAACAAGAAGTATACAAATATCTAAAGTACAGAATCCAAAGTTCTTCTGCTAGAATAACATTCAAGCCCTCAATAAAACAATCCTGATTATAATGAACTCTGGACAAAATACATAACAACATATATATATATATATGCACACACTGGCATATTATAGATATATTTATATTTACATATAATTTAAGAACCACAAAAGCAGTTGGTGGGTGAGCAAGGAGAGGATTTGAAAGAAACTGGCATGGGGGTGACAAATTAAAGCAAGCCATGATTAGACACATCATTACAAAACTGCTGAAAACCAAAGGTAAAGGGAAAAAATAAATACACTGAAAACAACCATAGAAAACACATTATATAAAAAGAAACAATTATTTGAATTATCAAAGATTTCTCATTAAAACCATGGGGCTCAGAAATAGGTAGAATAACATCTCTCTTTTATTTTAATTAAACTCTTTAATTTAGAAATAATTTTATCATGTTTCCTGGCAAAAATTAATATACTTAGGATGCCATGTAGCCCTTACGTAGTTTCATGCTACAGTAACATCTTGCAAAACTATAGCACAATATCAATACCAGAATATTGATATCAACACAGTCAAGATATAGAACATCTGCATAACTACAAGGATACTTCAAGGTTTCCTTTAATAGCTGCACCCCTGACCCTCATGTCCTAATGCTTCCTTTTTTTTGGCATAGGCAGGCACTGGGAATTGAACCCGGGTCTCTGGCATGGAGGGCAAGAACTCTGCCTGCTGAGCCACTGTGGCCCACCCTCATGAGATCTTTTTCATTGATCTTAACTCTCTGGACATCATCCAGGTTGTAGCATTTATCAGTAATATGTTCCTTTTCATTGCAGAGTAGTATTCCATGATGTGGATGTGCCCAAGTTTATTTAATCATGTATTCATTGAAGGACAACAGGGTTGTTATGAGTTTGGGGCTATTAGGAATAAAGCTTCTCTATACATTCATATATAGGCTTTTGTGTGAATATAAGTTTTCACCTCGCTAAAATAAACACCCAGGAGAGAAATTACTGGGTCATATGGTAGTTTAATGCATCTTTCTCTCTTTTTTTTTTTTTAAAGAAACTGTCAAATTCTTTTTCACAGTGACAAAGTGGCTGCAGCATTTTACATTTCCATCTGAATGTTTGAGTGATCCAATTTCTCTGAACCTTTACCAGCATTTTGTGTTGCTATTATTTTTTAATTTTAGCTAGTATGATAAGGGTGTAAAATTGTGGTATGGTTTTCATTTTCCTAATGGCTAATGATGTTGAATATATTTTCATGTGATTATTTAAAGCCTCATTTAAAGCTGAGGGATATTGATCATTTTTCAACTTGAACTCATCAGAGTCTAGCTCAAAAACTAGATGCTAGAATTTCTCTTCCCAAAAAATTTAATTAAATACCCATTTCTACTTGTTTATATGTCTATACATACACACACACACACATTCACGTGCATATATGCAATGTATCTGCATCTTGCTCTCTTTGAAGCTAGACTGAATACTGTTATTATTTAGAATACATAAAGTGCACATCATTTATTGTTTACCTTAACCATGTGTATCATTATTCAGTTTTACTAATGAAGAACAGGCTCATAGAAAATAATCACAACTATGATAATAGAAATAATAGCTACTGTTTATTGAATGATTAGCATGTATCATTCACTCACTTTTCAAAGTATTTCATTAATACCATCTCAAGTAATTCTTACCACTATCATATCAGGTATACATTATTCTACCAATTTTAGGTAAAGATGATGGAACATATGACGTGTTCAGGGACATAGAGCTAGTAAACAATGGAGCTTGGGTTCAAATCCAAGGCTATCTGGTCTCTAGGATCATGCCTCTTTCAAAACAATATATTACCTTCCTAATGCTGAGAGAAGAAAGAATACAGGCAGGAGGGGTGGGATTATATCTGTCTTCTTTTCAGTGCCATTCTTAGTCATATATATTTGTCGTGTTTACTATGAGCTATTGTTTTGTAAGATATAATGTCCTCTTCCTTCTTTCCTTCCTTCTCTCCCTCTCCTTCTCCTTCTCCCTCTCTTTCATATCTGACCTGTACTTAAAAATCTTTCAATCTAGCTAGTATACATGTGGAAGATTGGAACCCAAGTTAAAATTTATCTGAAATATAGAGCATAAAAAACAAAAATAATGGCATAGAGAGCACTATCTGTCTTGTATGGCATGCTTGCTATGGGCAGATTTTAGCTCAGTTTTTGTTCCATCCCCCAAATGGTATATAACAATTTTGCCTGAGCATATCACTAAATGAATCCTCATAGACCACATCCAGAAAAAAAGGAGTTTGGATGCTCTTTCTACTGATCTAAGACTACAGTCACTATTCTAGTCAGTGGACTAATCTGTATCTAGTAAAATTTTCATTGTTAAAATGATTTTTTTCCTACTTCAATTCATTTTATTTTACTCATTCATCCATTAATCACTTATGATTCATAAGCTTCTGGGCTTAATTCCTCAGGTGCCAAATGAAAGGGTCCCTTTCTTTATGAGCTTCAATTCAATAACTTCTAACCTACCTTCAAGGATCTCACCATCAGACTTTTACAAGAAAACTACCCCCAGATGATAATATAATACATACAAAATCCATGAAAGGCATCTAGTAATAGAGACGTGTTCATTAGATAAGATAATGAGTATTTGGTTGAAACAATGAATTGATGAAAAAATGAAAGAATGTATTGACAGCTGAGTGAATGGTTAAAAGCTTGGCAGTTTCTAGTAGTGAGGGATTTGTTGTACTGAACTGAAACTCATTCTTAACATGTACGTGCCCATTCCAACCACCTGGGTCACATCTCTGTGCCAGGAGCCTGCCACAGGTGGTATGGGTTTCTGTGTAATCTTCCTAAATGCATCCTCATCTGCCATTACTGGCTCTTGATCCTGGCATGGGCAGCCTCACCTTTTGGCTGTGATCACTTGCTTCCTGGACATGCTGTTTTTAGGCTTGTCAAGTAGACCAACATTACCACACTTGCATAAAATGAATGATCAGCACTTCGTGAAGCCATTTTTTGCTCCTAAAATGAATTTATTATGGGTTTATTTTCATTGCCTATCAAACAGATGTTGACTGCTCTCAGAGGAATTTTCTGCACTTCCCAGTCACTCTTGCTGGGTGGGTTGCCAGATGCTCCCGTACTTTGCAGGGCTGCTCATGAATGCCAGGGAGGTGAGTGGATCTGCCTCAGCAACAGGAAGGGAAATCAAAGAGTTGCTGAGCTTGGTGGGGCAGGGGTTGGCTGTTGTTTCTAAATGGAAAAATGCAAACAAGTATAGAACAGATGCAGACAAGTTCTAACTGCTGTGGAAGCAGCTAGAGGCAGCAGAAAGAACATCAGATTTTGGAATCAGATCGACCTGGGTTGAAATCCTAAATGTGCCACTTTCAGGCACTGTGAGTTGAACTCTGAGTCTCATCCTTAAATTATAGTTTTTAGCATTCATTTCATAGAGTTGCTGCATGAATTTAATGTGTCCCTGTTGCTTATAGATGTTCAATAAATGGTTAACTCATGATTTTCTTAACCAATGTTAAGCCGAGTGTTTGGAACAAGACATTTTTAATCACCCTTTTTGTTAATAATATATAACAGATATTTATCTATCTCTCTCTCCCCTTCTCCCTTCCTCTCTTTTCTCTCTCTCTGTCAATCCACCCACCTATCCACCAATCCACTCATTCATCCAGTTTTCTTGCTATTTAAAATTGCTAAAATTTATGTCACCTCTATAATGAATTTGAACATTTTTCAATTAATGGACAAAGAAGTTATTTCATTTTTTTAAGCTTTTGTAAACATTGTCACAGTGAATATTTTCATGAACACTCACATCTTGGTTCACTTATCTGATCATTGTTTTAGCATAAATGCCTAAAACTGTATTTGCTGAGAGTTCAAGGTTTATACATTTGCTTTGTTTTTGTATTTAGTAGGGTTTACTAAATATTCTGCCACTGAGCCACCGTGCCCTGTCCTGCATTTACTTTTTATTTCATATAGACAGATTTTTTTCTAAAAGATCTATCAACATGCATTCCCAAAAGTGATAACTGAGAACTATTTGTCCATATCCTAATAAACACTGGGCATTATGGACACTTTAAAAATATTTCAATTCATATTATTTATTAGTAGCAAGAATAAATGTTTCATATGCTCATCAATGATTTGTGCTACTTGCTTTGTGAATTGTCTATTGAGATGATTGGGGATGCCACTTGTTTTTTTATTGTTGTTGTTTTGATTGTTTGGCTTTATGAGGGTCCAATAGAGTTGAGGTGATTCCAGCCCTCAGTTAGAAAGACAACTTGAAAACTATGGCAGAGAAAGTTAGTGCTCTCCAAAAACCCACATGAAATCCTACATTTCTTTACCTCCTTTGCAATTTCATGGACTTTGATGAGTCCATGAAATGATGGACTTTGATGAGTCCATGAAATGAGTGATAAATAAGTGTTTGTCATGTTATACCATGGAGACTTGGTGGCAGTTAAAATTAAAACCCTACTAAATACAATATTAAGTTGAAGCTGCAGAGACCATGACCCAAAGATAATAAGTCAGGATAGAAACTACCCTGGCTTAGCCAAAGGCAGAAAAATGGTGTATCTGAATGTATGTACATATAGGTGTATGGTTTTGTGTTTGTGTAATTGTGTATATGTGTGTGTGCATGTGTAAGAACAGTATCACAGTAAACTCAGATTTGTAACTCCTTATTTCTATAATACAATCTTTCTGTGTCTGTTTGGATCCCTAATGTCAAAATTACATGTAGGCTCATGGACTTTCCTATGCTTCCTGCTTTAAAATTGGACCTATAGAAAAAATGTACCATAAAGATGAAACAAAACAAAACAAGCAAATAAACAAAATAAAAGGGCTTTGAAACCACGGGGGTCCAACTTCAATTCTCAAATATGTCGTTCATAAGCAGTGAGTTCTCTGGCAAACTATTCAACTTTCTCCAGGCCCCTCTTTACTTTTATATACACAGGACATTGGGATTATTCTCTCATGGGATTTTTCTAAGGATTATTTGAGTTAATAGATGTAAAGCCGATTGCAGTAACTTGTTCATGGTTGATGGCCAGCAAGAGAAGATTTCAGTCCTTCTATATAGTTCATTCATCCAAAGTACCTGGTCTGCTTCCACATGATTTGATAATTCAGCTCATTAGATAAATTTAACAGAAAAATAAAGGGACACAAAGTATAAAAATCAAAAGTGTGTGGTGAGTATTCATGTCCCCATCCTTTATGTGTATCTGTCTGTCTACTTAGGATGTCTCTTTTAACAAAAAATATGGAGTTCCTAAACACTTCCTTCTGATGTGTATGTGTGTGTGCATGTTGTGTGTGTGTGTGTGTGTGTGTGTGTGTGTGTGGTTTCATAGAGTACATTTTTATTCAGGAGTCAGGAGACCTTCAGTTTCAATTCAAGTCAACCACTTCCTAGCTAGATGACTGCAACAACCCTTTCCTCTGTAAAACAGTACAATAACCAAATGACAATATCGTTGAGAGAATCACTTGAGAACCTGTATGCTACTTTAACTGGCAAGCTGTGAAATGCCACTTACACAAAGGTATTCTGTCATAGCCAAGTTTATCTCACTATTTTCGATTTTAAAGTGCCTTGTAGAGAAAAATAATAGTTTCACAGCTTTTTTCATGGTTATTATTGTTTCTCTTTCTTTCTTATTTACCTTGAATAATATATTTCTCCAGAGCAGATCTTTGGTTTTCCCTGATTTTCAAATTCTAAACTATTCTCCAAAGAGAATTATGGATCAATTTATATATTTACTATGAAATCTGAGGGTTTTGCATGATGTTATTATTTTGCTCACAATGTTTCTCATTATAAAAATTGTATGTGTTTATTTTAGGAAAAAGTTATACAGATAAGATGAAGAAGAAAAAATAAATCATATAATCTAGGTAAATGTCACTGAAATGCTATTTCCTTCCAAATAGAAATATCATGTTTTCTGATAACTCTATTGATACTGTCCCTTATTTGCATTTTAAGTATTGCAATGTGTACATTTGTCTTTCTCTAGTTCAGCAACTTTCATTGGTGATGCAGATGGCCAGAGCTCCTTCACACACAGTCAGGAGAAGACTATCAACAAGCTATGTTCATTGGAAATGCTTAGAAATCAAGCATGTGTGCAGTGACACAGTTTGAAGCTGTGTTGGTTTGAAAGGAAGTAGGCCCCCTAAGAAAAGCCATGTTTTAATATAAATCCCATTTCATAAAGGTAGAATAATCTCTATTCAATACTGTATGTTTGAAACTGTAATGAGATCATCTCCCTGGATGATGTGATTTAGTCAAGAGTGGTTGTTAAACCGGATTAAGGGACAACATGTCTCCACCCATTTGGGTGGGTCTTGATTGGCTTACTGGAGTCCTATAAAAGAGGAAACACTTTGGAGAATAAGAGATTAAGAGAGAGAAGCACACGAAGAAGAGAGTCCACCAGCCAGTGACCTTTGGAGATGAAGAAGGAAAACACCTCCCGGGGAGTTCATGAAACTGGAAGCCAGGAGAGAAAGCTAGCAGATGATGCCGTATTTGCCACGTGCCCTTCCAGCAGAGAGAGAAACCCTGACCATGCTCGCCATGTGCCTTCTCACTTGAGAAACAAACCCTGAACCTCATCGGCCTTCTTGAACCAAGGTATCTTTCCCTGGATGCCTTTGGTTGGACATTTCTATAGACTTGCTGTAATTGGGACATTTTCTCGGCCTTAGAACTGTAAACTAATAACTCACTAAATTCTCCTTTATAAAAGCCATCCCATTTCTGGTATATTGCATTCTGGCAGCTAGCAAACTAGAACAGAAACTAACACAGTTTTTCCTCTTATGCTAGCAGTATTCTATTAGAAGTCAGCACTTCGTCATGTTCCTCTTACAGATGCTGGCTCTCTAAATCTTCAGCCTTCTGGCCTCCTCACATTAGAGCTCAAGGTGATGTCTTAACTCTCACTCTTAATGGGAAACTGAGATCACCTAGTCTACCATCAACATCCCACCAGAAAGAAGAGCCTCCTAAACAAAAGGTTGGAAGGTCTCTAAGGCAAGGGAAATCAAGCCACTGTGCACAAGAAAGGGACAAGCGTCTTCATTCTCCTTGCTCATTTTGCTTTCCATGCAGATACTGAAAGTGAAATCTGAGGTCTTAAGAAGGATCAGAGCAAAGATTATGTGCAAAATTCTAAATGTCAGTCTTTCCTAGGGCTCAAGCTAAAGATTGAAAGAGATCCTCATGCTTTACATATGCTGCCTCCAGTTTATCAGTGTATAAGCCCAAACAGGACTCTTGGCTATGAGTCTGAAGAAGTCTTAGAAATCTCTGTTTGGTTTAAGGAATTGGTCAGTGTGTGAAGGAGGCAAATATTTTGATGGCATTCATATATATTCATGCAAATGAATATCCAGAGTCTAGTAAAGTTGTTGTGATATGCAAACATAACAAAGAATGAAAAAATAAACAAATATTCCTGTCTCCTCCAGGTAAACACAGATTTGCAAAGTTACCAAACCGTGAAAGTCAAATCATTAGGGATCACACAATTCCTATATTCACCAGCTTCCTGCCACTACATTAAGTAAAAGTAACATCTGTTCTGTGTGCAGGTAGCTAGCACTTCCCATGGAGGGCAATTGGATCCCTACTAGGTGAACATTTCAGGCACCCGGTATATCTTTTATAGGCTTCTTTACTCAATTTTTGTTGATACATAAAAATGAATCTGCTTACTCTCTATTCCATGCAGGTATGATTTGTTTATTTTCTTTTTTAATTTATAGGATATAGCATGGATTGTCAAATACATAGTATCATCCCCCAAATCATTTTCCATTGATGCTTTCCTTATATAGAGAAGAGGAACATTTCTTTATTGAGATAATTCTGTTCAACAGAAGTTTGTAAAATATCTTTAATATAGTCATAGATGAAATATTTTATGTTATTAATGCAGAATTTTATTCATTGCATTATGTCATATGTCTAGTGTTATGCCAACAAGGTCATACATTTCATTATATATAATTTCCACTGGTCAACACTGGCCCTTATAGAAATAAAGCAAAAAGTTACTTGTCTAATTTGATACAGCTAATTTCACAGTGTGCTCTTTTGTTTCAACTTGCTTCCTATTCAATACATTTACTGGTGGTTTCAGAAATGACCCCAGGTGCTGTTATTTTTTGGAAGATACTTTACCACATGTTTGTTTTAAAGGAGTCAGATGTACAATTCTTAATATGTATACAGGGCCCTATCTGAGCACTTGTCACTCAATAGGAAAGGGATTCTTCCAGGTGCTTCCTTAACTCGTTTGGATCTTCATTATCCCTAGCCCTAAATTCTTGCAGCAGGGCTGAGAGGTTCTAATTTTAACATCTGATGCCGTTAGAACTCCTGTTTCTAGGAGCTCTGAAATTTTCATCCAAGAGAGAAAACTGCTCTTTTTGGGAGTATATGTTTTAAAGAGTGACTCCAGAAACTTGGGGCTCTTGACATCATCTAAGAAATAATACTTATATAGTGTTTCAATTGGCTTTCTCATCTACAGTCTCAAATGGCTCTCCCACAAGGCTCTCAATGACTAGAGTAAATTTCATGAAGCATGACTCTTGGCTGTCAATGGAAACATTTTGAGTACAGGCAACTTTTAGCTACCTAAAGTTCATTTTAAAACCATTCATTATTCAATTTTTTTCTAATCCTAGCTTCCTTTTCCTCCTTTCTAATCTACTGTGTATCTAGAAAACTTGTCTTTGTGACTGCTTTGGTTTATTAAAGCTTCCAGAATGCAATATACCAGAAATAGAACAGGTTTTCAAAAGAGAATTTATTAAGTTGCAAGTTTACAGCTCTAAAGCTGTAAAAATGTCCCAATGAAGGCATCCAGGGCAGATTACTTGACTTAAGGAAGGCTGTATGTCAAAATCCCTCTGTCAGCTGGGAAGGCATATAGTTGGCATCTGCTGGGGTCTTTGGCTTGTCATTTAAATTACCTTCCCCGGGGGCATTTTCTTTCTTAATCTCCAAACATTTCTGCCTATGTCAGCTCTTAAGCTTTTTCCAAAATTGTTTTATCTTTCTAAGAGAGGGTTGCTCTCTTTAAGAGAGGGTACTCCAGTAAGTGACCCATTTTGAATGGGAAGAGCCATGTCTCTGTGGAAACCACCTAATAAAAAGTTTCCACCCACAAATGTGTGGGTCACATCTCTATGGAAACAATTTAATCAAAAGGATCCCACCCAATGATATTGAATGAGGATTAAAGAACATGGCTTTTCTTGGGTATACAATGGTTTCAACTGGCACATTCCACCATAAGGAACCCCAAAGACATGTTCTTTCCAAATGTGGAAAGCATTCATTCCATCACAATATCACAAAGCCTTAAATCATTTCAGTAACAATGCAGATACAATACAAAATTAGAAATAGTACAAAATCTTATCAAGGTCAGTTATGGGTATGGTCTGTCCTAAGGCAAAATTATCCTCTGGCTCTGGACCTGTAAAACTCAGAACAAGTTATCTGCTGTCAGTATACATGGGGGGAGGGCAGTCATAGGATAACTGTTTCCATTTCCACAGGGAGAAATTTGAAGAACACAGGGATTATTGGACCCAAGCAGTTCCAAAAACCTGCAGGGCAAACTCCACTAGATATTAAAGTCGGAGAATCATTTATCCTCAGGGCTTTAGAAAGCAGCAGTTCCACCCTTTTCAAGAGCCTATACAGAGATCCTGCTCTCTCCAAATGCTGGAGTGAGAGTGGCAACACTGAGGACATTGGGGGAAACAGCTTTCTCTTGTCTCCATCCTCCCCAAGCTTTGGGGCAGCACTTGGGATCTCTGTCATCTCTGGGACACAAGTTCAGCCTCTCCAGAACAATGGTGTGACAGCCAGGCTCTTCCCAACTCCCAGTTTAAGGGTGCCAAAACTCTTTCTGAGTAACAAAGCAGAAGGCCTACCCTCTGCCTTTGGGGCAAGCTCACCCTCTTCACATGCATGGGTGGGTCCATTCTCCTGGTCAGAGTTTTCTTGGTTTCATACCTTAGTTTCCATTGTTCTGCCTTTGAGGTTATTTTTTTCCCTCAATTTGTCCATTTTCTGACCTTTTAGTCCAGACTGGCAGTGTTTTTGTTTATATAGATCCCATAAAACTCTGGTTTCCTATGCACCGTGCTGGAATCATAACCATCAGATGATAGGACTTACCACAAATCCTTTCTGGTTATCTCCATCTCCAATCCTTGCTTGTCCTATAATGGCTGACTGCTTCCATGTTTGGTTAAATCCCATTGTGGGGCACTATGCTCTGCAGTCTCCTTTTCTGGATCCAGAATTCTCAATACTATCAATTTCTGTTTTCTTTGTACCCAAGAGTTCAGTTCTCAACTTATTTCTTTTTTGTCACATTTTCCTATAAGCTGCAAAAAGCAGCATTTTCCACATTTAGTTTGAAAATTTCCTCAGCTAAGTATCCTGGCCATCGCCTTTAAATTCTAACTTCCATCCAACAGTAGTACTCAATTTGGCCAAATTATTTGCCATTTTAAAACAAGGGTCACCTTTCTTCCAGTTTGAAATGACACATTCCTCATTTCTGTCTAAAGCCTCATCAGAGGTATATTAGACTCCACATTTCTACCAATAATCTCTTCAAAGCATTCTAGACCTCTTCTATCAAGCTTCTCACAAATCTTCCAGAATATTCCACTCATCTATTTAAAGAGCTGTTCCAACTTATTTGGTATTTGCAAGCCACAACAGCAGCTGACATCTCCAGTATCCAAATCTGTTTTGGTTTGGTAAAGTTACCAGAATGCAATATCCCAGAAATGGAATAGCTTTTCAGAAAAGAATTTATTAAGTTGCAAGTTTACAGTTCTAAATTTATAAAAATGTCCAAACTAAGGCATCCAGTGAAAGATTACTTGACTTAAGAAAGGCTGATGGGTCTTGAACACCTCTGTCAGCTGGGAAGGCACATGGCTGTCATTTTCTGGGGTCATTGTCTTCCCATTTGAAACAGCTTCCCTGGGGGTATTTTCTTTCTTCATCTCCAGATGTCTCTGTCTGTCAGCTGTGAAGGTTTTTCCAAAATGGTTTGCTTTTAAAGGACTCCAGAAAGTGACCCACTGTGAATAGGTAGAGAAATGTTTCCATGGAAACCAGCTATTCAAAAGTTTCCACCCACAATTGTGTGGGCCACATCTTCATGGAGACAACTTAATAAAATATTCCACCACACACAGTATTGAATCAAGATTAAGGAACATGGCTTTTCTGGGGTGCACAAGTTTCAAGCTGGCACTGTGAACTTCTGTGTCCTTATCCAAAACAACGTTCTGTCTCCAATTTTTTTTTATTTTTTATGATGCTAATCAGTTTATCCTTTACATTTTTTACAATTTTTATTTCTCTATTTGATTGAAAGCTTGTGGCTATGGGCTCTGCGTTTTTATCTCTAGGGTAACCATGACTGGTTGGGACTGGAAGGATGAGCAGTAGACTGGCAATGGACATGACTCACCCATGGGTTAGGTACTGTGTTTATAGACATTTTTTAAGCCTCACAAACCCCTATTATGCAGATATTATCTTTATTTTATAAGGACCTGAAAGCACTAAGTGATTGGTGCAATGTAGTAAAATGATCAAAAATTTGTGTGAACTTATGACCTTAACATTATGCTATGGTGCTAGTCACAAGGTGCTGGGAAATAGAAATGCTCAATTAAGATTTTGTGAATAAATGAAAGAGTGGGATTAATATCAGTATCCTGCTTATTCACTCCTGCCCCCCAATTGCCTCATGAATTAAGTCTCATATGTACAAATTTGCTCAAAATATACAAAATCTGAAGGTGAAAAAAAAGTTTTGCTAGCAATTCACCATTGTGTTCATTAATATAACTTTCTCCATCACTGAGCCAACTTAGTTTTTAAGGCAAAGGTGAGTAATAAAATCAGACTTCTGCTAGAGTGAGGCTGCTTCCCTAATTGCAAAGGTAAATGTTTCCAGGTGTTTGCCTCCCTTGTTCTAATAAATAAATAAATAATTAGAAAACATGATTAATATGAAAACTCACTGCCTAGATGTGCAGAGTGTTCTTGGGAAGCAATAAGGGGAATTAAGTTGGGGGTCAAAGCGTGTGCCATGGCTTGACGGGTTGCTTCCAAGTGAGCCTGGCAAAAGGGCATCAAAGCTTATACAGACCATGAAGATCCCATTAGGGGCCAGAACAGAATTATGGACTTGGGAGTAGAAAACAAAGGACTCCTTGGCTGTTAGAGGTAAGAGCTGGAAGAAGCATCACCTGCAATTTACAGGGTTTGATGCCATTGGATTGTGTCCTGAGTCATACTGGATTTTGCACTTGCACCTGTGACTCCAAAGATACATGGAATTTGGCAAAATAAACAGCTTTTCTTATCCTCTATTTCATCAGTTTTAAAATGACAATAACATATGTCTCAACTTTAAATATCAAATGAGATTTTGAATGTACAAATGCCTAGAACAGAAGGAGCCCATCCTAAGTGATAGTTACCTAGCCCTTATTTTCTTTATCTACAAAATGAGAACCAAGCTATATATCAAAATAACATTTATAAAATGTTGGAAAAGTACAATGATTGCAAGCACATTAAAATCTTTTACCTTTCCTGCAGTAATGAAAACTACATAATTTTAACTCAGTATTTTATGAACTTATTTGACCACAAGAATTTTAATAATCATTTTCTAAATGTAGGTTTGGAAATGTTGTAAAATTTAAGCAAGGTTGTGATGAATATTTAAGACACAATGAATATAAACAACAAGAATAGTGTTTAGTACATGACAGGAATATCTTTGCTGTTTTGCTAATCTAAAATACAAGTAAACAAGTAGAGAACATTAGAGAGTCAGAGGAAGCTATTGATGCAACATTCTGCAAATTCACACTGGGCTTGATAAACAACTTGTTGCACTCTAATTCCTATATTTAGGACCCCTGCTTCTGCATTGGATTATAGGATAGGAAGAATTTGGTGGAGGTGGGGGACATTTATTCAGGTCCTTTAGGAAGGAAGAGATTTTCTGTGATCTGAGGTACTAAAGGATTTTCTCCAGTAGCAATGTGGAAGATTATTTGAAAAAATGGTCCCAATAATTCTTCTCATCCCTATATGTAAAACTTTTTGTGACATTGCTGCTTCTATCCAGAGTTGGAATCTATTTCTTAAACCCTTGGATATGCTCTTTGCTATGTAACTTGAACTGGACAATGGAAATTTTAAAAACAGATTGCAAATAAAAATTTCTAAAAAGGTTGCACATTGGAACTTGTTCTCTTTTCCTTTTCTATGGAAACCTTCCTACCACAAATGTGAACAAGCCTCAGCTACTTACTGCTGGATGGAAAATCATGAAAAAAAGCTACAGCTATTCCAATCAATCCAGATGTTCGAGCTGAAGCACCAGATTTGTGAGTGAATCTAAACACAGCAGAGACAATCCAGACCAGAAGAATCACCCACTCATGGGAAATAAAAAGTGCTTTGTTTAAATCGTTAAGTTTGGTGTTGGTTTTAATGCTGCAATGGATAATTTATACAAGCAAACGTGAATTCCAAAAATCTTCCAGTTTATAGAAAGACGTGTTTCCAGAATGTAACTGGTTAGAGTTTTACTGCTTAATTATTAAATGGTCAAAATTCCATAACCAAATTACCCCATATTAATTATATTATCATCATAATACCATTTTAGAATGATAGCTTAATTTATTTACCCTCATGAGATTTAATTCTTAGGCTTAAATATATTTATTTTTGGCTTCTTGTTGCAAGTGCAAACAGCATCCCTCTTGTTCTAGCATATGCCAATACGTCTTTGGTCCCACTCGTTTGTTCTCTGTTTTTTTTTTAATAGGAAGAAGAAAAGAGAATTTTAGTGAAGAAAAACCTTAGAAAGAAGGAATAAAGACTTAACAGTGTGGTGGGTATTTAAATTTTATATGTTGAGATGAACCTGGAAGAAAAAGCAGATTAAATTTTTCAATAAGGATGCTCTAAAACTCTGGGCAGAGGTAGAACTATTGAGGGGCTTAAATTTCAAAATATGGCTCATTGTGGGGAGGATCATATCCACTCTCTGGTTCTCAGACATTTGAAAGATTTAAAACATCTGCAGAGAGACCCTTTGGATATAGCCAAAGCCTTTCTCACAACCAATACTGGTTACTCCTCAAGTGGTATTTCAACCAGCAAATGTGAACAGTTGGCAAGCTAAGAAAGAAGTAAAGAAAAAACAGAAGAGACATCATATTAAGTTTAGTGCTAGCCTTGTTGGATGTCACATGCAGAATGAATTTGAAGACTGCAGGATTAACTAGGAGGTAGTGGATGAAGGGAGAAAGGTATTTGGGAGGACTTCAAATGTAGGAATGAGGGTTTACTCTTATACTGTAGAGTCCCACTAGATCAGAAGTTTCTTTTTATGATTAGGGGAAAGAAAATGTTTAAGAAAATATTCTTTATTCCTGGCATTCTCTATTTCAATTTAATTTGCCCAGAGAATTGCTCTTCTCAATTACCTTGGTTACGGTGACTCACTGTTATCTTTTTTTTCTTCTTTGCCTGAGTTGTGACATTAATCAGACTGTTTTCAACTTAGTTCTGCTCCTAAAAGCAAGACAGTACAGCACAGTGGTTTAGAGCACAGGTGTGGTAGTTAGGTTCAAGTGTCAACTTGGCCAGGTGATGGTGCCTAGTTCTGTTGCTATGGACATGAGCTAATGGTACATGAACCTCATCTATTGATCATTACATCTGCAGATGGCTAGGAGGCATGCCTGCTGCAATGAATGATGTTTGATTTAATTGGCTGGTGCTTAAATGAGAGAGCTCAATGTAGCACAGCCCAAGTAGCTCAACATACCTCATCTCAGAACTCGCAGCTCAGCCCAGGCCTTTGGAGATGCAGAAAGTAATCATCCTGGGGAAAGTTGTTGGAACCCAGAGGCTTGGAGAGAAGGCCAGCAGAGATCGTCCTGTGCCTTCCCACATAAGAAAGAACCTCAGATGAAAGTTAGCTGCCTTTTTTTCTGAAGAACTAATGAAATAAATCCCCACTTATTAAAAGCCAATCCATCTCTGGTGTGTTGTATTCCAGAAGTTAGCAAACTAGAACAGATTTGGTACCTGAGAAGTGGGGTGCTGCTGTGGTTAGCAAATACCAGATATGTTGAAATGTTTTTTGGTTGGCTAAGGGGAAGATTTTGGAGGAAACTGAGAAGAGAATGATGAAGAAGTCCTGGAGTGCTTGAAGAGACTCTTGGTGTAAATGGAACCACTGTCAATCTGGACAAAGGGGGGCACAAAAGGGACAAATTGGAGTTTGCAGAGTGAAAACCATGGAAGCTTGGGTCTGAAGCCAAGAAACATCAGCCAGGAGAGTGGACACACCCATATACATGGAGAGGATGAGTCTCCCACCTTTTTGCAGTGGAAGAGCTGTGATGCCTCAGGCCTTGGAAAAGGTACAGCATGGTCCTTGGGGACTGGGGAGAGCCTGGCTGCCACCAGATGGAGGGATTGAGTGTGTGCCCTAGAAATGGCAGAGAGCCCAGGTGTGGCCCTGATGCCTGGAGTGGGTGGAGCTGAGAAAAAGGTGGTCTCCTCAATGTCTTCCAAGGTTGATTTGGAAAGAGGTGGTCCACTGCATAGGTCCTTGGAAAGGGTGGGACTGCTACTTTCTAAAGCTGAAGGATAAATGACTTTCAGACTTTGAAATCCAATGGTGTTTGCCCTGCAGGTTTTCCTTCCAGTTTCTCCCTATGTATCCTGTGAATGTTCCTTCTTTGCATATTGGCACTGGATAACTTGTTTTGAGATTCACAGGTCCACAGCCATAAGAGAATTTGTGCCACTTTAATATCGTTGAAGATGATGAATATAGTTGCTAAGTTGACATGGGTGGACATGTGGTAGTTAGGTTCAGGTGTCAAGTTGGCTGTGTGAAGGTGCCTAGTTCTGTTGCTGTGGACATGAAACAATGGTATATTAACCTCATCTGTTGCTCCTTACATCTGCAGTCAGCTAGAAGGCATGTCTGCTGCAATGAATGATGTTTGATTTAATTGGCTGGTGCTTAAATGAAAGAACTCAATGGAGCACAGCCCAAGCAACTCAGAATACCTCATCTCACCACTTGTAGCTCAGCCCAGGCCTTTGGAGATGCAGAAAATCACCCCAGGGAAAGTTGTTAGAAACCAGAGGCCTGAAGAGAAGGCCAGCAGAGATCACCCTGTGCCTTCCCACAAAAGAAGGAACCTCAGATGGAAGTTAGCTGCCTTTCCTCTGAAGAACTAATGAAATCAATCACCTTTTATTAAAAGCCAATCTGTCTCTGGTGTGCTGCATTCTGGCAGCTAGCAAGCTAGAACAACAGACTTCAGATATGTATATGAATGGTGTGTCTACTAGTTACTTGCTAGTTTTGTAAACTTGGACAAGTTCTTTACATTTACTGAACCTTGGTCTTCTTATAGGTTCATTGGTCTAAAACCTACATTATGACATTAAATGAAGTAACGTATATAAAATGCTAATTTCAATACATGGCAAACAGAAAGAACTCAAAATATGTTAGTTATTTGTATCATTATTATTAAACAAGGTTGAATACATCATGGTCAGGTTCATGTGTCAGCTTGGCCAAGTGGTGGTTGGGCAAGGGCTGGCATCTGTTGCAATGAGGATATTTCATAGAATTAAATCATGATCATGTCAGCAGCATCCACAGCTATTCCAGTTGTAATCAGCCAAAGGGGCATGTCTTCTGCAATGAGTGATGCTTAATCTAATCACTGAAAGCCTTATAAGGAGGATTCAAAACTTCCTGTTTTGGCTGGTGAACCTCTCCTGTGGAGTTCATCCAGACCCTCCATCGGAATCACTGGCTTCAAAGCCTACTCTGTGGATTTTGGACTCTGCATTCCCACAGTCACATGAGACTCTTTTATAAATTTTATATTTGCGAGTGTTCCCTGTTGATTCTGTTTCTCTAGAGAACCCTAACTAATGCATCTTGGTACCAGGAGTGGTTCTTAAGAAACAGAATCTTAAAAATGGGTTTTTATGAATGATTTTCTACTCTGACTGGACTCAAAGACACTAAGGACTCTGATTCCCATAATCAGAATGACACTCCCAATCCATGGAGTGAGTTGTCAAAAGGGATAGTCAAAATATCACCATTCGATTCTCCTAATGCTTCACTTGTACAAAGCCAGGTTCTGGGGGATAATGTTTTTGACGTCTTTAACAGAGTTTTGTAGAAATAAGAGGTATAGAGATGTTGGTTGGTTGTTGTTAGATACACTGTCTTACATTAAGGGGTGAAAGAGATGGGCTTAAGGCTTCAAACAAGAAGCTTAAGTGTTATCTGAAAGATGTAGATGTTTCTATGAGAATCCTGAAGGAAAATTTTATTTCCTGTAGCTGTAGACTTGAGATCTCTGAAAATCAGACTCAGAATCTTATTGTTAGAGTAGCTTTACAACGTAAACTGAAATCTCAACCTTGCATGGTATCTGCTGTTAAAGTAAGGGCATTGATTGGAAAGGAGTGGGACCCTGAAAAATGGGATGTGACATATGGATTGATAATGATGTCGGGGATGAGGTTGAAACCCTAGATCATGCTGAGTCTTCTCTAGATAACCCTGTAATAGTTTGCCCTGAAGACATAACTGCCACACCTCCAGCCTGCGGTGAGGAGTTGGCCACCCAGCCTCCTCCTGAAGGGATTAGTTCTAGAGTGACTAATCCTGTTTCACCTGCAGGTGAAACTGCAAATGAAAGCCCTGAAGCAAATGGCTTGGAAGATATTTCTAATTCTTTTTATGAACCACCCCTCATTTCCTCCAGATCTATAACTAAAGTCCCAACAGGCCCCTAAAGGTGAGGTACAAAGTATCACACATGAGGAGTTACGGTATACTCCAAAAGAACTGTGTGAATTTTTCCATTTATATAGACAGAAATCAGGGTGAATATGTGTGGCAATGGATTTTAAGGGTGTGGGAAAATGGTGGGAGGAATATAAAGCCAGATCAGGCTGAATTTATTGATATGGACCCACTAAGCAGAGATTCTGCATTCAATGTTATAGCTCGAGGGGTTAGAAAAGGTATTAACAGTCTGTTTGGATGGTTGGTTGAAACATTGATCAAAAGGTGGCTGACATTACCTGAGGTTGAAATGCCAGAACTGCCCTGGTATAATGTAGATGAGGGGGATCCAGAGGCTCAGAGAGATTGGAATGTTAGAGTGGATTTATCATGCAAAGCCTGCTCTTACACCCCAGGAATGTCCGGAGGACGCACCTTTTACCAGAACAGTGAGAAATAAATTTGTGGGACTAGCACCATCATCACTAAAGAGCTCTGTGGTTGCACTTCTCTGTAGGTCAGATATTACTATAGGAACTGCTGTCACTATGCTAGAATCCTTAAGCACAATGGGGATGACAGGATCCCGAGTTGGCAGAGGCCAGTTGGCAGCAGTTAATCACCAAAGACAGAGTAGATGTGACTATTATAATAGACAGCAAACTCAAAGCAGGCATCAAAATTATATGACATGCAGAGATTTGTGGCATTGGCTAGTAAATCATGGGGTACCTAGAAATACAATAGAAGGGCAGGCTTCACACTGGTCCATTATATTGATGATATCATGTTGATTGGACCTCATGAGCAAGAAGTAGCAACTACTCTAGATTTACTGGTAAGTTATTTGTGTGTCAGAGGATGGGAGATAAATCCAACAAAAGTACAGGGGCTTTCCACCTCAGTGAAATTTCTAGGTGTCCAGTGGTGTGGGGCATGTCGAGATATCCCTTCTAAGATGAAGGATAAGTTGCTGCATCTGGCCCCTCCCACAACCAAAAAGAGGCACAACACCTAGTTGGTCTTTTTGGATTTTGGCCACAACATATTCCTCATTTGGGTGTGCTACTCTGGCCCATTTATTGAGTGACCAGAAAAGCTGATAATTTTGAGTGGGGGCCTGAACAAGAGGAGGCTCTGCAAAAGGTCCAGGCTGCTGTACAAGCTGCTCTGCCTCTTGGACCATATGATCCAGCAGATCCAATGGTGCTGGAAGTGTCAGTGGCAAATAGAGATGCTGTCTGGAGCCTTTGGCAGGCCCCTATAGGAGAATCATAACGCAGACCCTTAGGATTTTGGAGCAAAGCCTTACCATCTGCTGCAGATAACTACTCTCCTTTTGAGAAACAGCTTTTGGCTTGCTACTGGGCCTTAGTAGAGACTGAATACTTAACCATGGGCCACCAAGTTACCATGAGACCTGAGTTGCCTATCATAAGTTCGGTGTTGTCTGACCCACCAAGCCATGAAGTTGGGCATGCACAGCAGCACTTTATTGTAAAATGGAAATGGTATACATGAGATAGAGCCAGAGCAGGTCCTGAAGGTACAAGTAAGTTACATGAAGAAGTGGCCCAAATGCCCATGGTTTCCACTCCTGCCACATTACCTTCTCTTTCCCAGACCAGAGTTATGGTCTCTTGGGGAGTTCCTTACAGTGAATTGACTGAGGAAGAGAAAACTCGAGCCTGGTTTACAGATGGTTCAGCATGATATGCAGGTACCAGCTGAAAATGGACAGTTGCAGCATTACAACTCCTTTCTGGGGTGTCCTTGAAGGACAGTGGTGAGGGGAAATCCTCCCAGTGGGCAGAACTTTGAGCAGTGTACCTGGTTGTTCATTTTGCTTGGAAGGAAAACTGGCCAGAGGTGCGTTTGTATACTGACTCATGGGCTGCTGCTAATGGTTTGGCTGGATGGTCAGGGACTTGGAAAGACCATAATTAGAAAATTGGTGACAAAGAGGTCTGGGGAAGAAGTATGTGGATAGACATTTCTGAGTGGGCTAAAAACATGAAGATATTTGTGTCCCATGTGAATGCACACCAGAGGGTGATTTCAGCAGAGGAAAATTTTAATAATCAAGTGGATAAGATGCCCATTCTGTGGATACCAGTCAGCCTCTTTCCCCTGCAACTCCTGTCATTGCCCAATGGGCTCATGAACAAAGTGGTCATGGTGGTAGGGATGGAGGTTATGCATGGGCTCAGCAACATGGACTTCCACTCACCAAGGCTGACCTGGCTACAGCCACTGCTGAGTGCCCAATCTGGCAGTGGCAGAGACCCAAACTCAGCCCCTGATATGGTACCATTCCCTGAAGTGACCAGCCAGCTACATGGTGACAAGTTGATTACATTGGACCACTCCCTTCATAGAGGGGGCAGTGATTTGTTCTAACTGCAATAGACACATACTCTGGATATGGGTTTGTTTTCCCTGCACACAATGCTTCTGCCAAAACTACCATCCGTGGTCTTACAGAATGCCTTAACCATCGTCATGGTATTCCACATAGCATTGCTTCGGATCAAGGAACACACAGCAAATGAAGTGCGGGAATGGGTGCATGCTTATGGAATTCTCTGGTCTTACCATGTTCCCCATCATCCAGAAGCAGCTGGATTGATAGAACAGTGGAATGGCCTTTTGAAAACTCAATTACGGTGCCAACTAGGTGGCAAAAACTTGAAAAGCTGGGGTAATGTTCTCCAGGAAGCTGTGTATGCTCTGAATCAGCGTCCGCTGTATGGTGCTGTTTCTCCCAAGCCAGGATCCATGGATCCAGGAACCAAGGGGTGGAAATGGGTGTGGTACCACTCACTATTACCCCTAGTGATCCATTAGGAAAATTTTGCCTCCTTTCCCTGCTATCCTGAGTTCTGCTGGTTTACATGTTTTAGTTTCAAAACGGGGTGTGCTTCCTCCAGGAGAAACAACAATGACACCACTGAACTGGAAGTTAAGACTGTCACCTTGTCACTTTGGGTTACTTATGCCTCTGGATCAACAAGCCAAGAAGGGGATTACATTATTGTCTGGGGTAATTGATCCTGACTATCAGAAGGGAGTAGGACTGCAACTACATAATAGAGGTAAAGAAGAGTTTTCCTGGAATATAGGAGATCCCCTAGGGCATCTTTTAGTACTACCATGACCTGTGATTAAAATCAATGGAAAACTGCAACAACACAATCCAGGCAGGACTACTAATGGCTCTGAAACTTCAGGAATGAAGGTTTGGATCACCCCACCAGGCAAAGAACAACGGCCAGCTGAAGTGCTTGCTTAGGGTAAAGGGAACATGGAATGGGTAGTGGAAGACGGTAGTGATAAATATGAACATCGATCATGTGATCAGTTACAGAAACAAGGACTGTAATGCTGTTTTGTTCATGTTATACTATTTAAGTTGTAAGATATCAAGTTTAAGAATGAATGTTGCCCAAGGATTTGCACCCTATTCTGGAGAGATTTAATGTATTTCCAGTTATATGCAGGACAGTTGAGTATTGTCAGGTAAAAGAAAAAAAAGTGTGCTTATTTGTTTCATTTGGAAATTAAGTATGGTTTAAGGTGATATATATATATAGGTGCCAAGTTGACAAGGGGTGGACTGTCATGGTTAGGGACATGTGTCAACTTGACCAAGTTGTGGTACCTGTTTATCTGATTGGGCAGGTGCTGGCCTGTCTGTTGCGATGAGGACATTTCATAGGATTAGGTCATGATCACATCAGCTGAATCCACAGCTGATCCCATTTGTAATCAGCCAAAGGGGAGTGTCTTCTACAATTAGTGATGCTAAATCTAATCACAGGAAGCCTTTTAAGGAGGACTCAGAGGAGACAGGACCCATTCCTGCTTCAGCTGGTGAGCCTCTCCTGTGGAGTTCATCCAGACCATCCATCGGAGTCATTGGCTTCACAGCCTGCCCTGTGGATTTTGGACTCTGCGATCCTGCGGTCATGTGAGACAGTTTTATAAATTTTATATTTTAAAGTGTTCCCTGTTGATTCTGTTTCTCTAGAGAACCCTAACTAATACACAGAGGAAGAGACAATATCAGCAACCAGCAAAGTTTAAACTCAATTGAGGCAGTTGAATGCCATGAACCATCAGGAACCAAGGTTGAGTGATGGTGATGTGTGTTGGGTCACAGATGGAAGAGTTGGTGCCTCAGGGAAAACTGGTCCTGGAGAGTATCATGGAGGGAAAAGACTTTTGAACTTAGGCTGGATGGTAAAATAGGGTCACCCAAAGGTGAATCGTGGAGGAGGACCATGGGCATTAGAAAGAACTGGGAGTCAATGATGATGGGGACAATGAAGAGGAAGTATGGACCTCTGTTCAGGAGTACATGGACAGTTTCATTCATTCACCTACTCATCCATCCTGTCATTCTTTGAATTTCCTCACATTGAGCATGTACTCTACTTCTCTGTGGCAGTTCCTTGGATATAGACCCATTTCTGGCTCAAAAGAACTCCATGGTATCATGGAGGCAGATACTCCTCTAATTTGCCCTGCTTTGTCTTTCTGTGGCTGCTGCACTTTTAAGTTCTCAGTGCAACTCTTTCACCTCCCTGCTGTTATCTTTCATGCTTGTGCCAGGGTCACTTCAATGACTACTCTAATCAGAGAAATTCAAAACCCTCCCCAGTCAACTATCAACTCCTGCTTCAGTTCCTCTGACCGGGATACTTACACTTAACAACCTCTAAGTAAACTACTCCCACCTCTGCTTGCTTTCCAGGTCATAATTAGTCTGAAGTATATCTGATCCCCTCTATGTTTTCTCTGCTACATGGAGTTCAAGTTTCTCTCCTTCCTTATCCCTCACTCAGGGGCCTGGTTTGATGGGATGAGGTTTAGATGGCAGATTTTGTTCCTAGAAACATTTAGGCAGTGACCCCATAATATATGTTTGACTTCATCTGTGCTGGTCCCACTGCTTCAGATGACATTTTTCCTGTTTTTTTCCAGAGCTTAGAAGCACTCATCAAAGCTCATTGGAGAGTTCTGTAAATTTTTCCAGGTTCATAGAAATCCCCTCTCACATTTGGTGTTTTTGAAGTGCTCTCATGGAAAACATCTCATCTCATCCTCATCTCACTTGCTCCTTTGAATTAGGTATACTTACTCCTATTTTATAAGTGAGGCAACTAGAGTTCCATGAGACTGGGATTGCAGTGGGGTGGGGGTGGGGATCTGAATCTAAAACAGTTGGATCGTCACACTGATCTGGCAGTGTGCCACAGACTTTCTTCCAAAGATTTCCTTTAAAAAAACTATCACCAAGCCCATTTTTAGTCTGCTATTAATTGTCCCAAGTCTCAGTTTGGAAGAATCAAAACTCAAAGCAAATTTTTTAATATTTTTGGCCCAGGATATTTTCTACTATGAGATGCTGCCTTCATCATTCTGAAAATAAGCCAGATGGATCTTTGGATGTGGATGGGAAGGCAGTGGGAGATGGTGGGTGGATGTTCCAATTCCTTTCTCACACCCAGGTTCTCTGCATCATGCTAGTGTTGTACTGATAAGAGAAAGATCCTCAGAACTATTCTAGAATGACAGGGACAATTCAGACCAAAAGCATAAACATTACACAAAGATTTAAGAAAAAAACATTGTTTTTTTCTATGAATTCCTACTAAAGAAACTCAGATCAAATGATCTCAAATGCCTTACCAGGGATGAAAAAGAAATCAACAACTCAAGGAAGTTCTCCAAAATTTCTCTTCTGTCATATTTGAAGACTAATCTTACCTGTAAACACCTGCCCTAGTTTCCTAGGGCTATCATAACAAAGCAGCACAAAGTGGGTGGCTTAAAACAAAAGAAATTTGTCTCACATTCTGGAAGACAGAAGTCTAAAATCATGTTACCTGTAGGGTTGTGCTTCCTCTGAAGTCTGTGGAGAAGAGTAAATTTCATGCTTCTTCTGTATTCTGGCCAGAAATTCATGAAAATCTGCTTCAGATGGTCTTCCCTCTGTCTGTCTGTGTATGCATTTTCTCTTCTTATAAGGATGCCATTCCTAATGGGTTAGGGGCCCACGCTACTCCATTCTGACCTTATTTTAACTCACTTAATTCTACCTGTAAGATCCTGTTTCCAAATAAGGCCACATTCTGAGGAACTGGGAATTAGGACTTTGTCATATCTTCCTGGGAGATATAATTCAATCCATAGCATCTACTCTGTAGCTCCTTTCCCAATCGGGGTTCCGTTCCTTCTTCTAAGGAGCTCTTCATGTTTATCATCCTATATTTAGGGGTCTGCTTATATGTTGGTCTCCTCATTAGACTGTAATGCTCTTCTGGGATATATTATGAGGATCCATTGCTTCTGGAAACCAAACGCAGAGCCTGGCACCTGGCAGATATTCAATAAAGGCTGAAATTACATGAACTGAAATTTATAGTAAAATGGAGCTTCCCAGAGAGAGTTCCATGACTTGTTGGGACATGTTAAACAAAGAAGGGAGATCCATATTCAATGCCTTGGGAAATGTCAGATGAAGCTAGGCAAGTGGGGTCCCTTTCTTGGGAACTCCTACAACCACTGTTCTGCAATATGCATGGGCATGTCCAAAAGAAGCACGATGAGCATTTCCCACTTAAAGTTACACTGTCCAAAGAGTATCACAAGGGGCTATTTCAATAGAAGGATATTTGGGAAACACTGCAATAGATTAATTTATTTGTAATCCAAAATGCCTGATTTCCAACATTGTGTCCCATCATTACCACCCACCCCCAACAGCAAAACAGCAGCTTCCATGACTCTCCCTGCTACAGTCAGGCTTCTCCAGAGAAACAGAACCATGTGCATTAAGATGTTTATTTTAAGAAATTGGCACCTACAATTTTAGATCTGCAAGTCCAAATTCCATACAGCTGGTCACAGGCTAAAAATTCTTGTAAAAGTGATGCTGAAATCCAGAGTCCAAATTTATTAGAGGAAACCAGCAAGCTGGAAATTCCACTAAGAATTGAGGTTATAGTTTTGAGTCCAAAATCTGTAGGGAAGGCCAGTAGGCTGGAAACTCAGAGATAAGGTGATGATGCAGTCTTGAAGCAGAATTTTTTCTTTGCTCTGGAGCCCTCAGTTCTTTTCTGTTAAGGCCTTCACTTGATTAGATGAGGCTGAGACATGTTACGGAGAGAAATCTCCTTTACTAAAAGTCAACTGATTGTAGATACTATTCACATCTCTGAAACACCTTCACAGCAATAATTAGAGCAGTTCAACCAAATAACTGAATGCCATAAACTGACACATAAAATTAACCATGACACCCCCACTGATCCCATGGCCCAAAGTAAATAGCCAGGACATGGGTGGGAGCTTCAGATTCAGGTGGAGCTGTCTGAACATGGAAAGGGCTCCTGCCAGTGGAGCAGAGAGAATCCAAAGAGCAAGTGAACTGGCCTTGAAGATGGTAGAATTCTCTTTGGGAAGCCATTTTTTAGCTGGATGCCTTTGAGAAAATTCCATATCCTCTCTGAGCTTCAGTTCTGGCAGTCAATTGATTAAGGAGGTGCAGAGAAATAAGAATACCCTAGGCCTTAGGGGAGACAGACTAATTGTAGTTCCAGGAAATACCATTAATTGGAGACTAATTCTGATCTGGGCTCTGTTAAGCTCACTCTCATTGCTTTTCTGCTTTAATCCTTGGGACTCTGGAGCAAATAATGTCCCCTCCCCATTTTATAGACAAGGAAACAAAGATGTGCAGGTGCTAATTTCTCCTGCACCAGGCTTATAAAAAACCAAACAGGATCACTGGAATGGAAGACTCTGATTTTGCCAGGACTCCAAGTTACCCACAACTGTATAATGTTATGCATGGGCCCTGCTATTTTGTCCTCACTACAGCTCATAACACCTTCCCACATCTGAAGCAGGTGTTCCCAAGTCCACGGTGTCATATCTTGATGAAAAGCAATCAGCAAGGAAAAGCAGCAGATCACAGGGGACTCTGAATTAGCTACCTCAGACCAGTACATTCTGGTGGAGGGCGTGGAAGCCATTGCTCCTCCTCCAAGGAGGGCCCAGATACATGACAAGTATCACTAAACTGGTCCTGAGGCAGCAAGGTCCCCATGCTACTGTCATGTTCATTTCTACCCATGACACTCAAGGTTTCCTTAGAAGGGAATGATTCATCTGCCTGCCTTTAGAATAAAAATCCCTAAGCTCCATTTGTTGGTAGTTAAGGAAATAAGATTTCCATTTAAATTTTAGAAGCCCTTGAGCAACACAAGGATTCATAAAAAGAAGGTGACTTCATTTGGGGAGGTGTGGTGGGTTGAATTGAGTCCCCCAAAAGATGTTCAAGTCCTAACTCCTGATCCTTTTAATGGGACCTTATTTGGAAATAGGGTCTTTGAAGATGTGATTAGTTAAGATGAGGCCATTGATTTAGGATTGATTTAGAGTAGACTTTGATCCAAGACAGCCACAGGGGAGAAGGCCAACTGAAGAAAGAGACAAACCAAAATACACCAAGACCTGCTGACAAACACCAGCAGTTACAAGGGGCAGGAAGATTTTCCTTTTCAGGTTTTTGAGGGAGGAGGGCCCTGCTGACACTTCGATTTCAGCCTTCTGGCTTCCAGATCTGTGAGAAAAAGTTCTATTGTTTTAAGCCACCCGGCCTGTGACAGAAGGTAATCTGAGAATCCTGTCCCTAATAGAATCCCATAAGACCACCACCCCAACCATCTCTCATCTCAAGTGGGCAGCCCCTCCTTAGTATTCCCACTTGGATGCTAGTGAGCCTCTCCCTTGCATCTCTCAATTGAAGTGGAGTGCATCATCTGGCAGTCTCTGATCTTGACAGAAAGTTCAGGGCATCAGGAAAGCTTTCCTTTCTGGGCCTTCAGTATTCCTGGTGCACTCAGATCTGTCACCTGAGGCCAGGATTCCAAAATAACCCACCCTCAAGAAGGAGCTGGTTTGGAGGCTTCTACTTTTCATGCCAAAACAACTTTGCTTCTGTTATCCAAGTGGTCTGGGGCCCCCTGTTGTCCTGCACACACTCATCTGGGCTCCCCACAGTTTGTTTCTAACCCTCTTCAAGGGTGTAACCCCAAAGGAAAGGCAAATATTCAGAGCTATTTAATGTTGGTTCCACCTCCCTTAGCCCTAACATTATCTTCATAAATGCAACCCATAGCCATGCTTAGGTCTTTAGCCAGACGTATCCCACCTTCCCAACAGAGAGTAGAATGTTAACTAAAATTACATCAATTCATGATGACAATATCATGGAGCAGCTCCCCACTCCTCCCACTCCTGGACCACATCTCAAGCTTGGACTTGCTAGGTATAGAAACTTCCTTTTCTTCTTTCCCTTCAGCAGCAAGTCTGCGTCCTTTCCCACTTTAATGTTGCTTCTTTGGGGGGCTTACTCTGATCTCAAGTCAAGTTGAGGTCTTTGTATCAACATCCCTTCCCTCTCTCTTTCCTACCCCAAGGAAAGGCCTTTGGTCTGGAAGGATTTCACCTCTGAACACCAGAGGGAAACACAGGGTAACCAAATAACAAGGAGGGGAATAAAACCATTGTCTACTCATCCCTTCCCCTACATGTATTCTTACCACTTCTGGTGGGCACAGACAACCGACTGGGCACTGTTGTAAACAGTGTAGGTGAATTACTAGCACATTGTTCCTCATGACAACCCTGTAAGGTGTGACTACTACTCTTGCCCCAATTTATGCTTTTGAATGCTGAAGCCTGGATGAATTGACTTGCCCATGGTGCCATAGCTCTGAAATGGCACCTTCCAATTTGAACCCAGGCACTCTGGCTCCAGAATGTATAATCCTTCCTCTAAGCAACAAATTTCCAGAGTCTCAGAAGTCCCAACAGCCTTGGTCACCAACTCCTGGTTCTTTCATTAAGTGGCCCTCTGGTGGCCTTCACTTTTCCATCCTTACCCCACTAAGCACTTAGCTCAGCAAGCTCTTCCCCCTTCTGATCCAGTGGCCTGGCAGGCCATGCCAACACTGGCTGCACCAGCTGAAAGTGGCTGTTCTCCTGGCCTAGACAGGGCAGGGTCCACCTGGTCAGTGGTACATGGACTCTTGGTGAAGATGATACAGGTCTGGAGTAAGAAGCAGGGCCCTCTCTCAAGAAATAAAACTAGACAGTTGCCATATATCCTGGCCCTTAAGAAGCTCGTGGGCCCTAAATTCCATCTTTGGGTGTCCAAGACTAGGAGTGGAAGCCAGAGTCCATATCACTAGGTAACAAGCACCCCAGGGACCTTCAGATGATATCTACATCCTTGTGTCCCTTGCCCTGGGAGCCATCCTTCCCTCTTCTTACTTAATCAGTCCTTTGAGGTGAATCCAGCAAACACTGGGGCAAAGGGAAAAAGAATCATTTAGACTTCTCTAAGCCCCTCCATAGAGAACAGCTCCCAGCCCCTAGAAATGTGGATTCAATCTGCTATCATTTCCATATGCTCATATTGGAACACAGAAAGGTGGACATGATTGAAATTTGCATTTAAATGGAATGGTTAAAGGTAAAACCCCAATGTTTAGAGAAATGAGAGTATCCATTTTTCTAAGAGAGAGGCTGAGTGTTATTGTATACCATTAAGGTGCCACTGAGCCAAAGTATGTTTAGAAATATTAGACACTGCTACTGCATGCAAAGTGGTGGTGACTGGCATTGGAAATGACTACACACTATGAACAAATCAGAGAGAAGCCTTCATCAAGCACAATTACTTATAATGTTGTCTGCCACTATTACCTAATTCCAGCTCTGGTCACAAAACAGCCGAGTTCTGTTCAACCACTTTCTGCTACTGTTCAATTATAGTAAATGCCAGAATAGGTTCATGATCATACAATTTGGCATACAGACCATCTTCCCTGAGATGCAGACATACTCATCTTGAAAGGTTTGGCTGATGCCTTTTGAAAAATGTCACATGGATTTAATCCACATTATAGGGCAGTTATTGGGTCACTGTAATAATACACATGGATATAGAGCTTAAGGGAGTAAAGATTGTTGAATGTCCTTATCAGTCTGGACACACTTCATTCTGTTGTTAGATCAAGAAACCCTGGATAGTCACAACTTATAGTAACTAAGCTTTACTCCTTTCTTATGCTTCATGTCTGTCTAAAGTCTAATGGGGCTCTGTCCCTTACCTCCTCACTCCAAGATGCAGGCTCGTGGTTCAACTGCCTTCTTGAAGATGCTTGTCATTGAAAGAATACAGTGCCACCTAGAATGGCTTTTACATGCTAATACATGTTTTAGCTGAAAATAACCCATGTTTCCTTAGCTCACCACTCATTGGCCAAAACTATCACACGGTTACAGAAAAAAACACCTTGTTCCCAGAAAGCAGAGACTTGGAAATATTTGGCCATCAACCCCAAAGGCTACACACTACCTCCTTACCCAAGATATCAGGCCAGGGAAAGCTGAGGACACTGCCTTAGGGGTATCATAGGGGAGGCAGGACCCAGACAAGATGAAGGCAAAAGCCAGTGTTTCCTGGAAAGTTATCCTTGGAGAAGGATTTGACATTCTTTGGTCCCTATTCTAATATGGCTCTGTGCTACAGAGAAATTTTTTGCCTTCTGGTGAATTTTCTCTTTTGGCCAAGCTTAAGTTACTTGCTGTCTTCTGAGTTTCACCCTACACTTTCTAATAAATGAATGATTTATTCATTTATTCATTCACTCAACAACTATTTTTCAAGCCCTATTATGAGAACTTGGGACAGTGGCTAACACATATCAGGTGTTGAATTAATGGCTCTTGAAGAGATCAATAAGTGAATTCATACTCTGAGCCAAAAACTGTACTGAATGCTGGGGAAGAAATGAAGCCAACATCAGACACCATCCCAGCTTTCATAGAGTCTACACTGAGACACACATCACAGTGAACCAAATTACAATGTGATCAGACCTGACATGGTGACGTGGCAGCAGTGGGTAATTCCACTTACCATACGATAAGTTTTCTCCTAATTGTTTTCTCCATATTAATGCATTTACTCCTTAAAGCAGTCATGCAGTAGAAGGATGAAACACATACCCACTGTATAGATGAAGAAGCGGAGGCCCAGTGAGCTTAATTATCTTGCCCAAGGTCACAGAGCCAGCAAGTGGAGATACCAGGGCTTAGACCTAGATGTCTGGCTCCAGAGACCATGGCCATGAGGGAAAGGTTATAGGGGTACAAAGGAAGGAGCCATTTCTTCATAGAGTGAGAGATGATGTATGCTCTGGGAAAATATTTCTATGGCAATGTACCTTAAACTTGGTCCTCAAAGAATTTTAGGTTGGTATCAAAAGGGAAATGAGCAGACCAGAGAGATAGTGCAACAAAGATGTGTATAAGTGAAAAGACCTGGGAACTGACATCATTTCCTTAAGAGCTTTCTGTTTACCTCTGCCCCTGTTTCCAGTATGATCCATGGTTAGCACATAATCGTGTTTCAGCAAATCTATGATAACATCTCTAGTAAGATGAAAAAATATCTTCTATAATATAAAAAGAGAGAGAATATTTCCAATGAAACCGCAGCATAAGGCTTTCTTATTACTTAGAAATGTTATTTTATGCTTATAGAAAGAAATTCTTTAGATTTAAGTACATGTAGATTTTATCAAATATCATCTCATGATAAAAAGGAAAATATGGCTATGGTAGTCCTGAAACTTGTTCACAGATTGCCATTTTTCTGAGTCACTTTTCTACTTAGAGTCTGTGGTTTTTCCATACAGTATTATTTTCCCTACCAACAAGAGCATCAGTGATGCAGCATTTTGTAAAATAGCCTATAAAAGAATTAAAGCCACTGGTGGATTATGTGGAGTTATCCTATTTTTTATCCCTACTTGGGAATGTTGCTAAATCCATCTGGTTTACCACTTTCCCACCACCACTTGGGTCCCAGGGGTTTAAAAATGTGCCACACTGTCACCTGCAAGTTGTGATGCTGGCTCTTTGATGGACATATGTGAGCAGACTGTACCCACTCTTGGTTCACAGTGATTGGATCAGGCCATTGATTTTCAGGTGCATCCCACTGTCAGGGTGTCTCCTAGGATCCTTGAAAGATGGTAATAATTGCTGATAAACCTCTGTTACATAAATGGATGGATCAGAGTTTGAAAGATCCAGAAATTAAGGGAAAAGAAAGAAGACTTGAATTTTATCCTACAGATGGCAGAGTCACTGAACTTTTTGAAATCTGATCACTTGGGGTATGAGGTGGTAGGATCTGATTTGACTTTAAAAATCAAGAATTACTGAAAAGAAAAGGAAATCCTCAAAACTTAGGAATCTCATTGCCTGAATTAATTAAGGTGCTTCACATAAAACCCGATAGAATTTAGCTGTACTGATATTATGGATTTTTCCAGAGTTGAGGGAAGCCAAGGGCACTAGCTGCTTGCCCAGAGCACAGCAGCAGTTGGCGGGGGGGAGCGGCGGGAGAATGATTTGCATGTTGTCCCCTTCCCAGGCAGAGTCAGATAAACTTCCCCCTCCAGGTCCCTTCAAGTCCTTTGATTCTGAATTCCATAAGCAGTGCTGGATGTTGCTTATGTTTCCAGACCAAATGGAGGCCGGGATTGCATGAAGACCCCCAGGAGATTTCCAGGAGCTTTCTAAAAAGTCCTCAGGGCTTTTCAAGGCTGTTTACAATATCATACACTTTATGTTTATGGATGGCATGAGCTTGCCCTCATTCACCAAATCCCGATGCAAAGAATGAGTCCAGAATAAGCTCTCAAAGATGGAATGGAGTAATTTCCATCAAATGATTAAAACAGCTGCATGTATAACCAGGTTTGAATAGACTTAGGACAATGCATTGTAAAGAATAAAATTGGCCAATATTGATGGAGCGTTAGGAACCATAAATTCATTATCCTTGATCCATTTTTATGAAATAGGTATAATCATTGTCTTGCCACAAATGAGGAAACTGAAGCTTGGAGAGGTCAGGAAGGCTGTTCCTGTAGCTGGGAGTGATAAGTCTTGATTTGAGCCCAGACAATATGACTCCTGGGTTCTTGACCTGTACTTCTGGAAAGTTCATATCTGGTAGGCTGCAAGTTTCCAGTTTGGGTGCCTGGGCCCTTGTGTATCCTGGCTCCACTGCTCATTAGCTTCCTACCTTTGGGCAAAGAACTTAGCTTGCTTGGGCCTCAGTTTCCTCACCTACAAAATGGTGGTAAGAATGACTACCTCATCCCCATGGTGGAAGGATTAAAGAGTTGGAAAGGGATGTAAATCAGTGCCTGGCTTGTAGTAAGTGTTCAGAAAATTTAGTAATAAGATAATATACTATTTATATGATTAGGCCACAGCTCATTATAATAACTGCTTCTAGCTAATGAATTGATCAGACTTGGTCCCCCCCATGCAATCTAGTTGGCTCAACTATACTAGATCTTGCCTTCCAGAACTCATAAGAGTTAAAAAGCACCCTCACAATTCTGACTGCATGTTTTCAAATTCATTTGTTTAGCAACTAAACCTAGCTACCTTGTGATGACATTGAAGTATTAACTCGATCATGGTTGAAAAGTTACAGCTCACTGGCTAAATCTGGCTACTGCCTGATTTTATCTATATATAAAATTTTATATACATTATCATTTATGTATCATATTTATATAATCTATATAGTACATTATATAATATATAATAAATTATATACTATTTATAAAATACTTTATAACATGTATTATGCTATTTATATATATATTTAATATGTAAATACGTACATACACATTTTTAGTGGTTGAGAAAAATTTTAAATCACACATTGTTCTAGTCTGCTAGCTGCCAGAAAGCAATATACCAGAAACTGAATGGCTTTTAAAATGGGAATTTAATAAGTTGCTAGTTTACAGTTCTAAGGCTCAGAAAATGCCCCAATTAAGCAAGTCTATAGAAATGTCCAATCTAAGACATCCAGGGAAAGATACCTTGGTTCAAGAAGGCCGATGAAGTTCAGAGTTTCTCTCTCAAGTGAGATGGCACATGGAGAACACAGTCAGGGTTCCTCTCTCATCTGGAAGGGCACATGGTGAACACAGCATCATCTGCTAGCTTCTTCTCCTGGCTTCCTGTTTCATGAAGCTCCCTGGGAGGCATTTTCCTTCTTCATCTCCAAAGGTCGCTGGCTGGTGGACTCTGCTTCTCATGGCTATGTCATTCTGCTCTGCTCTCTCTGAATTGCTCTCATTCTCCAAAATGTTTCCCCTTTTATAGGACTCCAGAAACTTCTCAAGACCCACCCAAATGGGCAGAGACATGTCATCACTTAATCCAGTTTAACAACCACTCTTGATTGGGTTACCTCTCCAGGGAGATGATCTAATTACAGATCCAAACATACAGTATTGAATAAGGATTATTCTTCCTTTATGAAATGGGATTTTGATTAAAATATGGCTTTTCTAGGGGACATACATCCTTTCAAACCAGCACATTCCACCCTCTGGACCCTAAAAAACACATGCTTTCCCCATATACAAAATACATTCATTCCATAACTATATCAGAGAAACTTAAACCATTTCAGTAGCAATATACATAAAGTACAAAGTTAGAAATGTACAAACTCCTATCAAAGTTAGTTACAGGCATGGTCTGTTCTAAGGCAAAATTATCCTCTGGCTTTGGACCTTTGAAAATTCACAACAAGTTATTTGCTGTCAACATACAAAAGAGGAACAGTCACAGGGACCATAGGGATAAACTGGAAGGAAAATCTGCAGGGCAAACACCATTGGATTTCAAAGTCTGAAAGTAATTTATCCTTCACCTTTAGAAAGTGGCAGTCCCACCCTTTCCAAGGGCCTATGCAGTGACCCACCTCTTTCCAAATCAGCCTCGGGGAACATTGAGGAGACCACCTTTGTCTTGCGTCCACTCTCTCCAAGCATCAGGTCCACCCCTGAGCTCTCTGCCATTTCTAGGGCACACACTCAAACCCTCCATGTGGTGGCAGCCAGGCTCTCATGGTTTTGCCTCTGAAGTTATTTTTCCTCCAATGTGTCCCTTCTCTGAACCCCCCAGTTCTGAAGTTCTTTCTTGCATAGGAAAGCACAGGGTGACCTCTGCTGGCCTTCTCTTCAGGCTTCTGGGTCCCAACAACTTTCCCCAGGGTGATTTCTTTCCGCATTTCCAAAGGCCTGGGCTGAGCTGCAAGTGCTGAGATGAGGTATGCTAAGCTGCTTGGACTGTGCTACATTGAACTCTCTCATTTAAGCACTAACCAATTAAATCAAACATCATTCATTACAGCAGACACACCTCTTAGCTGACTGAAGATGCAATGAGCAACAGACGAAGTTCATGTACACCTGGCTCATGTCCACAGCAACAGAACTCGGTACCTTCACCTGGCCAAGTTGACAACTGAATCTACCTACCACAAACATGAAAATTAAATGAAATTCGAATTTTGGTGCCCCCAAATAAGGTTTTATTGGAACACGTCTATTTGTTTACATCTTGTCAATGATTTGCTTCTGCACTATAGCAGACCTGAGTCCTTCCTACAAAGAACTTACGGGTCCCAAAGCTTAAAATATTTACACTCTAATCTTTTAGGAAGGAAGTGTGCTGACCCCTGTCCTTGTTATCTGCAGTAAAGCTACCAGTAGAACCCATGCGTCCTCCCTTCCCTATAGAGCGGGCTTCCACACACACACACACACACACATGCACACCATGCATGCACACACACACTACACACACGCACACACCCTCTGCACACACACGATACACATGCACATACATAACCTCCCCCACCACACACACACAAACACGACACATGCACATACATAACCCCACACACATGCACACTTACCCCACACACACACCACATACACACACAATCCTCTGCACACAAATGACACATAACCACACAACACACACGTGCACACATACTGCACACACACATACACACCAGATACACATACACACATACTCTCTCTCTCTGCCAACAATGATTAACATCAGCCCCACAGGCAGATAAAAGTCCTCACTCATATTTCCTTGCTGGCTAATTTTAAGCCCACATTTTATACTTGCCATTTCTTTACTTTGGAACACACTTATCAACGTCTTCGCATTTAATTTAATTTATTTGTTCATTCATTCAATTCATTTTCATTTATTGCTAGGTGCCTGATTCAGTGTATTATAAGCATAGGACAGAACCCCGGGTCTCAATCATGGGGCTCTACTAATCTGTTCCAATAAAAGTTATCTACATGATGGCATTTTTTAAATTGGAGCACTGCCTTTCTTTCTCCACTGGCTTCAATGAGATAGACATAATCCTGAACTTGGAGCCTCAAAAGAATTTTGACAACAAGATATTTAGATGGTTCTTCACTCCTTTTCCTGGGTTTCTTTTGTTTGCCTTGGCTGTGATTTCTAGAAGTCTTAGGGCGGGTTTGCAAGCACTCAAATGGGGCTCAGTGGAGGGAAAAAAAAGACCCAGCAAGAGAGAATTCACCAGGGCCATATATTCACTACCCCTCCCATCTCTGTAAGTTTTACATTTCTTTCAAAAAATTGTTTGTGCCATTTCTCCCCCACATGAAAAGAAGCCCATATCAAATGGCAAACATGTCCATTAAAGATTTATTTTCTGTCCACCTACTGAAATGGTGGTTTTTCTTTTTTCACATGGAAAGATGTCAACGGGTGGCACTGCCAGGGATCAAAAATAAGATTTTAATTGAAATACAGATACGATAGCTTTTAATTTACCTTCTCTCTAAGCAATAGGACTTCCTGGCTGCATCTTATAGTTGGTAGATGGCTTCCACCTACCCACCAGACCCCTCCCCTTTCTTTTTTCAGTCTAAGCTAGAGCAAAATTATCTTATCTTTAAATGAAATATTTTAGGGATTTGGGGATTTTTGTATGCCTCAGGAAAAAGGATAGTGTTTGTGAAAAGATCACTGTCCTCTTTTGGAGGCAAATTCCATCCTTACTGAAATTCTGATGTTATAAAAAGATCTGCCATCTCATTACCACCCTGTGTGTGCCACACATTTTATGCTCTCTTACAGATGGGGACGAGAACATTAGGGGCAAGAGAGAGGAAAGAACACTCGATTTCTCCCTGAAATCATCTCTAATAAGATATTTTTCTCCATCAACAAAAGTTTGTATAAATTGCGCTGCTATAAATGTGAACCACGTTGTTTTTATTGGGGTTCCAAGATCCTTGTCAACACCTTTGGAGTAAGTAATACAGATTCTTCTTGTCGGTCCCGTGTCCTTTGCAAACCAGGGTTTTTCCCTTCTCCAGCCAAGTGGGATCACTCTCCCCACCCCTCACCTCCACCAGGTCTGACTGAAGGAAAAGGGCACATCAACTACAGGACACGGACATCCAAGATCAAAGATACTTGAATTACCTGGTTGTCTTCAGTGATGAATACATGAAGTAGAATAGGATGAATAGTCAGTTTTTACTGCATATCTGGCTGCGGTCTCCAGCTTTGAGTTTCCATGTCAGCACCACCTAGCTACAACTCCACTCTATTGGCCACTTGCAGCTATAATAATCCTTCAAGCACCACTTGAAATGCAGCTTTGAAATCTCCCTTGCATTTTATAGATACTAGATGTCATCACGTTCATATGTGATGCAATTTTGCAAAACATTCCATTTTATGATTGTATGAACCATGTAGAATTTATTAGCTTTAAATTAAGTTTGATGGCAAATAATATTTGCTAATAATTCATGTGGTTGTATTTTGCTTTTTCCTCCCTAGTCAGATGAATTCTGCTTACTTTTTATCTGGGAGTTCCGACCTTCATCTCTTGTTCACTTGCAGACTCCATACAAAGAATTCTCAGTACTAAGATGTGTTCGTTCCTGAATTCAACAGAGTTAACATTGAGGAGACCAGAAAAACCACTGGGAGGAAAAAGCATGGCATGTTGGAAAAGGCACAAAAATTGGTGTCAGAGCCTAACTGGATTTGACTTCTAGCTCTTGGGAAAGCACTAAATGTCTTCAGTCCCTTGCTTCCAAAATGGCAGACATAAAACTTACCTGAAGGGTTATAGTAAGGTCAAATGACTTAATGCTTCTATGAACATTGACAGAGACCCTGGTAGGCACCCACCAAATGTGAATTCACTTCTCTTATTAATGGCTAAATTAGCTGAGCCAGAAATTATGCACCGTTTCAATGCCGTCACCCTTTGTTTTCCAATTGAAAGGTCAGTAGGTCTGTACATGGTGAATTCAAAGAGCAGCGCCCACATGTGTTTGTTCAAGCTGGGCCTTAGGCACATTAAATTTTTGTTGAGAGAATATGAGGATATACCTTAATGATGCATATACCTCTATAGTTAACAAAGTGAAGACACAAATTTTGCAGCCAGTTCAGCTATAATGTAATACATGCATTCCAAAAATCACCCATTATGCAAAACCATGCAATGCAAGCTACAGAGATTATAGGAAAATAAGATTGAGTCACAATATCCAAAAATCTCATGATTGACGCATTAAAGGAAAAGAAAAAAACTAATACAAATGACACCACAGTTGTACACAAGTTCAATGGTTAAGAAATGGCAGTGGCACTTTACGTAGAAAAGGCCTGAGGTTTGTTTATCAAAGTGAGCATTGGAAGGGTTGTGCATGTGAGTGTGAAGTGGTGGAAGGAAGGTCATCAGAAATTGAAGGAAAAGTTGTAACATCACTTGTGGGTGCGGTGTGGCTTATAGTGTACATGGCAAGATGAGATAGCATGAAGATGTCTGAGGGATGTGTGTGTGTGTACATGTATGTTTTGTGTTTTCCTAAGTGGCTCTGTTCAGTTGAATAGTTTTTTGCTCTTACCCAGTGTTTCTTGTGGAGGAAATCATGCATAAGCAAATGAAAAATTTGCACAATGCTGAAAAGTGTTGCTTAATATATCAATCACAGTGGAACCAATATGCATTTAAAAAAAAGTGTTACAACAAATCTGACTGTATTTGCAATTATTTGAAGGGTTGTCCTGAAGAAAGACAAGCAGACTAGCCCTTTTTTTTGGGAGGATGGAGCTTGGCAAATGGATAAACTTTAGAGGAGACAGCATGGATCTTGATATGAAGCAGAACATTGTCCCATGTAGAGCTGTCTGGCCATGAGCTTCGAGGGGAGGCAGTAGGTGCCTATGTCACAGGTAGGTCCAAGTAGTGGATGGTTGACCATCATAGGGCAGCTAGACTGGGAGGGTTCTCAATTGGCCTTTGAAAGTCTCTCTGAATGCAAAAATTTAAATCTTGATATGATACCTTAAGCTGTATATTTACAGGCCAAGAATAATCAGGTCAGTATTATTGTCAATAAAACATCATTGTATCCATGAAATGCTGAATTTGTGGTGTGTGTTGCTGAACGTGCCAGGGTGTATGTGTTGGGGGGGAGGAGTGTTGGTGTCAATATGTGTGTTGGGATGTGTTTAGGTGCCTGAATTACTTCTAAGGGAATTGACCCAATGGTGTGGATAAGTATTAGGTAGAGAACACAACCTAAAGTGTATAAACTCTCAACTACCAGTGATTTAACACATTTGAAGTCTATTTCTTATGTTGATACTAAAAGGTGTGTTCCTAAAGGGAAAGAGGGCTTTCAAGTTTGTCTTGCTGGTCTCCATCAAGTCAGAAGGAAAAAGAGTATGGAAGACTGTATCAAAAGATACACTGCAATGCATCCATTCCAAGGAGACTGGTTAATTTGGTCTAATTGTATGCTCGGGAAGAAGAGGGAACCAGTTGGGCTATCTGCTGGCAACCTCTGCCTCAGTGGACCTCACATTGTCCATATTTTTCCACTGATGTCAAGATGCTGAAATAAAGTGAACTCATTCCAGGGAGGGGGAAATAAAACAGCATTCATTAAGCACCTATCATGTGCTTGACATGAACCCATGTGCATTTGCAAGTGTTACCTGCACTGGTTTGAAAGTATTATTTATCCCAGAAAAGCCATGTTTTAATCTTGATTCAATCTTGTTGGGGCAGCCATTTCTTTGAACCCTGATTCAACACGATAGATTGGAAACTTGTGTCTAGATTATCTTCATGGTGCTGCAGCATGTCGAATAGTGGGTGTGTCCAGATTATCTTCATGGTGATGTAGCACATCCAATAGTGGATGTGACCTTAGATGGAGATATGACTCTACCCATTCTGGGTGGGTCTGATTAGTTTATTGGAGTCCTTTAAAAGAGGAGACATTTTAGAGAGAAGAACAGAGCTGACAAGAACTTCAGAGTTAACACAAATGCTGTCACTTGGAGATAAGAGATACAGCTGTCCAGCAGATATTGCCATGAGATGTTAAGCAAGCCATAACCTGGAGAGAGCCAAGGGAAATGCAGAGGTGAAAGCCAGACCTGGAGAAGCTGAATGAGGAACCCCCACAGGAACAAAGGCTGGAAGAAGCCCAGGAGCCAGGGACCAGCAGATGCCAGCCATATGACTACCCAACTGACAATTCCTGACCCATTAGTCTTCCTTGAATTAAGATATCTTTCCTTGGGTGTCTTAGTTTGGACATTTAGAACAGTAAACTTGTAACATTAAATTCCCTTTATAAAAGCCATTCCAATTCTGGTATATTGTGTTCTGGCACCTTAAAAACTAAAATATTATCCTTTAAGGGTTACCATCACACTTCCAGGTAATATCTGCCTTCCCATTTAAAGAGAAAATTGGCATTCAAAGAGAAGAAGAAAGATTGATGAGATCACGTAGTTAATACATATCAGAGAGAGGACTTGAACACCAAACAGGAGGTGCCCACTCTGCTTTCTTGCACTATGGGGAGCACTAAACTGGTAATGTTGGAATGAAGTTGGGAACAAGGTCTTTAAATCTCAAGATCTGGGAATACCTGGATATGGTTTTAAAGGCAAGAAAGAACTAGAAAAGAAGAGGACCTAGATCTTCAAAGGGAAGAGATTCTCAATTTTATTGTAAAGTGTGTTTCTTCAGACATGCAACGGGTTATAATAGAGGACACAGGCTTAGTGTTCAGACAACATTCAGTCTCTAGTCACTTTCCTGCCCCTTGTCATACCTGGCATTGATTGAGCCATCGAACCTCCTTAAGCTTCAGGTCCTTCAACTGAAAAACACAGATAACTGATGAAGAATCTTTCTTCTCTGAGGTGTGCTAAGAGAAACTTAATGGAGAGCATGTAAGTGAATGTGTCTTTAAGCCCTGAAGTGCTACGTAATTATTGTCATTACAGAAAATCACCATTTATTTTGCAAGAGAAAAATCAGATTCTGGTTTTTTATGGGGAAAATATAAAAACTTGATCTTGATTGCAGACGGGGAAGAAAAGAAAGTTTATGTTTCCTCCTGCTGTTTCAATGATAGCTATTAATGTTTTTACATCTTTCAGATTTGTCTTAAGAAATCACTTTTCTGAGGTCTTGTTTCAGCTGAAAAGCCTACGGGAGTGATTTCCAGTAATCTAAGTTAATAAACTGTAAACTAACTTTTTTTCCAAAGATTAAAAAAACAACATCATCAATCCTACAACCTTTGACAAAGTAATTCTACCAGTTGTAAAGCAGCCAAATGCTTGCTAACAGACACATCGAGTCATTGGTGTGAAAAAACAAACACAGATTAGATAGATATGGATGACAGACAGATGATAGAGATAGATAGATAGATGAAAAGTAGGACCAGAGAAGTTACTTCATAACTATCTGTTTTCTGTCTCCATTATAATTCCTTCCCAAATCATAAAATTTTTCCCAATTCTTAATGACTCTTATCCATAAAGATAAAAACTTGAACCAAAGGAATAGAAAAGGATGTGGCTTTCATCACCTCTCCCATGGGATCTCCCTTTGTGGGCCTGCTTTGTCAGAGAGAATGTTCTGGAGTTTGGAAAGCCTAGAGCAGCAGCAGAGCTGTCCTTCTTGCAGTATGCTTTCAGAAAGAAGACAAAACTTGGCCAGTGTTTACCTTGGATTGGACATAAAAGAACACATCACTTAATTCTCCCCAGTAGGCTGAGGGGTAGATTTCATAATCTCCCTGGAACAGTGAGGAAGGGGATGCTTACAGGGGCTGAGACCCCTGGGGCTGGCAAAGCCTGAGGAAGTGTCTGTGCTCAAATTCCAGTGCCACACCCAAGACCTCAAAAGCCATTCTTTTCAGTTAATGAGATTGCCGGGTGCCTAGTGGCAAGAACTCCATCAAAATCAGACTGCCCTTCTTTCTGAGGGGTTAATCCATGGTGGGAACCAAAGTGACAAAGAGGAGCTACCTCCCTACCAGGATAGAAGCAATAATCCTTGTTCCATTCTCATGTCAGATCATTGAGCTGAGGGTCCATTTCCTCAGGAAAGAACAAAGACCCAGGTGGAACAGAAAATATAAGGACAGAGTTCTATCATCCATAAACCCCGTATTTCTTAAATAATATGCATTGTCACACTTTTCCTTTGAAAATTAAGTCACAGCAAACTCCGCAACACATGACCATCCAATACCATCATGTCCAATTTTGGATATGAACTTTACCTAGAGGTTGTACAAATTGTTGATGAGCCACCAAGTACAACCACTGTGTTGTTGCCATCTACCCATAATCATGTTAGCAAACACCCACTGAGTGCTACTGTGGGCTAGGTACTGGGTGGCTCATTCTACTTACGCTGTCGAGGTGACCTGTACAGCTCTTACTGACAGTCTCACAACTGTGTTATCCTCTCAATTTGGGTATTGTCTGAAGCTTGTAAATAACAGTTTGGGGATTCAAACACATGCCTGACAGCTCCAAAGCATGCACTTGGGATCCCTAGGCAGACCTCCCTGATTTGTAATCTTTTCAGAATGTACTTTTTCCCTTTGGAATCTATGTTAATTATTTATTTATTTTCCCTGTGCTTGTTTGGAAGTTTTACCACTTGAGTTTAAAACATCTGTTGATTCAATGATTAATATTTTAAAATGAAGACCCCATCTTCTGGGGTGCTGGAATATGCTGTGTCTTGATCCAAGCAGTGGTCACATAAAGTACACATGTGTGGGAATCCATTGGTTTCTGTACTGAAGCTACATGCCCTGCCCTGGAGAGATGTCAGGTTTGGATAAAAGAACTTAAAGCTACAGGAATAGAAATAAATATCAGCCATCAAAGATGAAACAAAGCAAAAGGACAAAAGGATACCATCAGAATCATAAGAGTCTTAGGATGTCCATGCAGAAAGAGATGCAGGGAAACTTGTTCTTTGCTCGGAGGCTACCATCACATATCACCATCACCGTGCCTGGCACTGGCGCCACTGTCCAGCCAGAACGCAAGCTCAGCAAGGGCAGAGCCTGGCACATTCTGCCTCTTAGCACAAGTTTATAGGAGCATGGAGTTGTTTTTTGCCCCCTTGATACATTTCATCCACATGGCTTATCCTGGAGTGAGTCAATAATCTCATCACATTTACCATCACACCCTTGGTGCAGACATTTATTCCACACCTTAAATTTGCAAAGCTATCTCTTCCCTTATTCCCAGGCACTCACCTTCATCTCCCTGATCATCTACTTCTTAGCCTAAGTGCCCCCTCACCTAAAACACACTGGGTAATGATGTTTATTACATCAATGAAAATATTGTTTTCAATATTTTCAAAATAACAATGAAAATATTGTTATTTTTGGTTACTGTCAGGATGTCATCAAATATGAACATTCGCATTCGGCAAGGGCCTTTCAACTGATTGTTTATGTAAATGCAAGTGCTCACTCATCATCACATACATTTTGGGAAGGAACAATCAGGAAGGCAGCTTGTTTTACCCTGTAATATCTTTTTAATATTCAGTTCACTGGAAGCCAATCTGCAACAAAAGAAGAAAAATTAATAAATCTAAAGCTAAATTTAAATCTATAGCAAAACATAAAGTTGCATGCCCGGAAGTACTTCTGGCACAGCACGCTCCCAGCAGAAGCTCAGCTGCTATTCCACTGCTCTGAGAAACTTACAATGTACCTCCAGCCAGCCGTTCTGCAGAACAGGCACAACCTCTCTATCCCAATTCCCTACACTTAGCCCCCTTCGGAATAGACTGCCTTCCAGCAGATCTAGGTCCTAGACCCCAGCCCTGTAACTGGCCATCTTAACAGTTTGGGAATGTCATGTTTGTACATTGAGTATCAGTCAACTTATCAATTAATGGAGGGAATGGATTAGAAGATGGGCCCTAAGATACAGCTCTCAAAAACATGACCCTAAAGTCTGTCTTAAAAGATAGGTCCCACTGTACCAGGAAGAAGGTACAATACCTGTGGTTTTAAATACTGAAGCTTTAAATTTATAACAGAAAATGAGTCCGGTATAGTAAACTCTAAAAGATCAGCACATTTTTTTCCAGAAATATTCAGCTAACAAATAAATCTCAGTTTGTGGCCACACATTTTCTGTTGTAGCTACTTAACTCTGCTGATGTAATGTGCAAAGAGTCATAGATAACCTGCCAATAAAAGAGAAAATCTGTATTCCAATAAAACCTCACTTACAGAAATAGGCAGTGGATCAGATTCAGTCTGTGGACCACAGTTTGCTGATTCCTGGGCTAAAGCACTGGTATCCTGAGTATGGTCCATGCACCCTTAACCATACAAGATATTCTGTGCAAACCATGGTGCTTTGAACAAGTAAGTTGGGAAACATTTCCCATCTCACTCCTCTTGAACAAGAAAGGCACTGAGAAGTCTTGCTGCAGAAAAGCTGTGGGAACAAGAATTTTCACAGACTTATTTGAGTTTCCTTTGAACCCTACTCTGACGATTCCAAGGACTCTCCCTCAGGGAATGCTAACCTGAAGCCTGGGGTTGTCAGCAAGGTTTGGAGTTCTGAGAAAGGAAGAGTTTGCACCTCACTTTGCCAGCCCTCCATGAGCAACCTTGTGAGAGGTGAGAATTGGGTCCCAGAGGTAGATAATGTAACCACCAGGTTAAGGCAGCCAGTCCTACAGTTTGTCCAGCTACTTCATGTTAAAGTGAAGCCGGACTGAAGCAGAGTAGAGTGGAAGGATCACTTTGAGAGTGAATAAAGGACTTGAGCCTTGATCTTGGTTTTGCCATCAACTGACTTTGATTCAGGCTGCTTGTTTCACCTTTCTGAGCATCACTTGCAAAATCACTCTCTCTGACTGAAAAGGGAAAAGATTCATTTAGAAATCCTGGGGGTTTCTGTGGCTGTTGCTACTGTTCCAGCTGTAAGACTTTTTTTTTTGTTTTTAAGGGGAGATAGACTACAGAGGCAAATTCACAGGGTGAGAAAGCATGCAGAAATAAGGATCAGCACTTCTTTTACCATGGGCTGACTTCTTGATTTTCAATTTTGTGAATGCAGAGTTGGCCGGAGGCTGTTTAGGAACTGAGATCCATAAGGGCCAACCCCTCAGGAGGAGAGGCAGACTCCACAGCAGTACCCACTCACGGGACCGCATGGTATACTTGTGTTCAGGTGTAGTCTTCTCATGTTTATTACTCGTGGGACCCTGCACACATTATCCACAATCCTCCTCTCCTGGCCTGACTCCCAAAATATCATTGAAAAATGTGAGGATCAACTGGTGTTTTATAAACTGTTGTAATAAGCAGACGATATTATTATTAATATTATTTTGACTATTCTGCAGAAACCACAGAAGGCAAACAGAATTGCACTGTGAATATTAAACCCTTTATACAGCTGGCCAAGCTACTAGGGAACCAGCAGTCAGCTTTACAGCACTGCCCATGTAGTACAGCCTACTCCTCTGCACAATGGGAGCATTTTAAACTCCCTAGAGCAGAGACATCTTGAGAGAATGATTGGTATTGTCTCAAACACAATCAAATGTTCCTGAAATGATGGCGATGATGATATGAATGGGACATGCCTGGTGGAGAAAGAGGCAAACAACCTCAATTTTAGAAGGAAATAAATGCCAGAGGCAAGAGGGCAGTCTATCCCATCAAGGGACAGAAAGGAACTGGCTTTGAACCCAAAGTTTTCACGGAGTTTTTCAAAGGCTTGATTTTGCTTTCTTGAAAATGTGTTCAATTGAATTTCCTTTCAAACAAGGACTGATTCCTTCATTTCAGTTAGGCCCTGGCTTCATAAATACCTTCTCTGCACGGTATATACTCACATCATTTATTCAGCAGATATCATAATATATTCAGGGCTGCTCTTAGAGAAATTTTAATATTAGATAAAAATAGCGAGATAGCGGCAGTCACTGTGTTTGTCTAGCACACAGAGCAAATAGGATTGTTAGCGATTACTAAAGCCTTTGGGAAAAGATAGGGAAGCAAAGATAGCTCATGCTAGATTCTGAGTCAAACAGTTGCAGAGGTTCAAGAAAGCTTGATTACCTTCTGCCACCATGTACTTCCAAGCAGGCCCAGAGATGAGCTCCTCCTTTCTTATATTTTCTCATAAGAATAGCTGAATGTTATCCTAATTAGAAATCTGCTCAGATTCGGAAAAAGGCGTGTGTTGTCTTCCCTCCCACCCTGCCCACCGTCACATTTTCACATCTTTCTCCTCTCCTCCTCCCATCCTCTGTCACACACACCCACACACCCACACACACACACACACACACACAAAATAATGTTCACAGCCAGAGGGAGTCAGAGGTCATGGATAGGCCCCTATCCCTAGCTGGCCACATGACCTTGATATATGGGCTCGTGGCCTCTCTGAACATGTGTTCCTCAGTCTCTAATTGCAGAAGCAGATAGAAGAGCCTCTTGGAGTCTTCTTCTCATGTCCTTTGCACAAAAAGAGCTGGTCTCTATTGAGCACCAGCGTATTATATGCTTCCAATATATTAATTAATTTTATCCTTACAACAAGCTAGGAAATAGGTGGCATTAATTTCTACATTTGACAGATAAGGAGTCTATGGCACAGATAGTTTAAGGAACTGGCCCGAGGCCACATCCAGAATTCCAATCAGAGTCACATGCCCCCAGAGTGCTGAGAAGAGAGCATTACTTCCATTTACATCCTAAGCAGCACAGGTCTACAATGAGCTGACCTTGGTTGGGTGACTCCACACCAGGGGCTTCCAAACAGCCATGAGTTTGTGCACAAACATTGAATAATGTGCACAACCTCCATACGTCACCAGAGGGAACTGAGAAGTGAAGAAGTGCCCCATCGCGTTGTAAAGAACAGAAGGGGTCAGTGCAGGAGAGAAGGCCCTGCTAATCCTTGACCAGCTAAAGAAGTCAGGAGGCTCATCAAGGCATGTTTGGAATGGGCCTTGAAGGTTGGGTCAGGTGTGGAAATGAGAAAGGGCAGGCCAGGTGGAATGCAGAGTGAGACAAAAAGCAGAAGGCAGGAAAGTGAGACATGAGCAGGCTGGGGCATCAGTGGGCCTGTAGCTTGGGACCCTTGAAAGGGAAGGGAGGGAAGAAGGCTACAATAGCAGGCTTGAGTTCAGCTTTCTTTTGTTTAAGTTTTAGTTTCAAAATAAAGCTGAATGTCAGTGAAATGCTTGCAATGGCTTTAGGGAGATTTATTTAGGTTTTGCACAAGGGTTCTTGGGTGACCATATAGATGGTGGGCAAGGTCACAGGCTGAACTTGCAGTGAGCAATCCCCTTGCCAAACCCGCTACCAAGGCCTACAGTAGCAGAATATGCAATGCTTTATCATCTTCTGGATTTGAACAACCTGCATCAATTTTTAAGAACTTGGAATCTAAGTGACTGCAATGGGCTCAGTGCCTATTCATTCTTCTAAGCCTTTCTTCTGAGCCTATCAATGAGAAAAATATATATATGGAATACACATCCCATTTGCATGCCTCCATCTAGTTCTTTCCTTTTTACTCTTATGTGTGGGGCCCAGTGGGGCCCCCTGCTCAGAAGGGGCCTGGGGACTGCATGGGAAATGTTCCCACTTGGTGGGATGAGAGCTTATTCCACAGCCATTGTGCTTACCTCATTAAGAATCGTTTGTTTCTGCACCCACAAGTAATAGTTTGTGTGTTGTTTTTTCAAGTCTTCTGACAGCTTCAAAACTGGGACACATGATTCAGTCCTGGTGGGGGCTCACTTTGACTCTTCTGAATGAAGAGACTGAAATTACATACGTAGGAAGAGTCTGTAATCTTTCATTATATTCTCTGTTCACTCACCTTCAGAACTGAGCTTCAAATTGAGGCAGAGCAGGTACCTACGTGCTCCCTTCTGCTGCCTCCTGGATAGTGAAATCCTCTAGCACTGGGCTGGATGTCTTCACATAGCTGTCCCCACTTAGCACTTAGTCCCCTTTATTCCTGCAAGGGCAGCTTCGTTGTCCCCACTTACAGATGCAAATACTGATGTTCAGGGTGATTGTACAGCTCAAAGACACATAGAAACTGGGAAGGAAGAAAAAAAGAGTCCCAAATGCAAGTCCATATTATTTCAGAATTTGAGTTGTTACCACTCCACTTAGCTTGCTTCTCCCAAACAAAAAGAAATCACATGAGTTGAATGATTCTGTTTCAGTTTTGTTGTCCATAAGTGGGATACTAAAACTGAACTCAGGAGCTGGTTAGGAAAATCAAATTATCTACTGCCTACAAAATCACATGGGGACCAGTCTATGTTCATACATATCAGTTGAATTTAAATCTGGACTTCCCAAAAAAGAAAGAAAAAGAATGCCTTAGGTTGTTGCTGGATAGAAAAATAAACTGAGTCTTGAGAAGTTAATTGGCTTATCCAAGACCACACAGCTCATTGCTAGGCTCTGGATTCCAAATATAGTGCACATACTTCAGCCTATGGAAAATGCCAAATGCCACCAGAAGTGCAATTTTGCTCTTCTTCCTTGTCATCTCAGAACGCTATCATCACCCTTGTTTCCTTTGTAGGAATGAGTGAGTATTGAATGGAGAGAAAAACGACCTGAGGATCAAGAGAGCTGGGTTCAGATTTCCCCTCTTCCTCTTTTTCCCTCTGCGAGTCTGGGTAAGCCTCCTGAGCTGTCTGAGTTTCATTTTCTCCTGAAAACTGCTTTCTCCACAAAGGGAAGGAATTCATGAGATTGCTTGAAGATAAAAAATCTCAATGCCTCCCTCCTGGCCCCCTCTATATTTACCTCCTCCCTTTCGTTGTCTCCTTTCTGGTTGCTCAGAGAATGAATACAAGCTGATGTCTATGCCTGATACAACTAATGTTTGCAAACATGCAGGCAGAAAGAGCCCCAGAGAAGTGGCTAAGAGATTTCAAATACAGTCAAGAGGTTATTCTGGGGTTGCTCTTATGCAAGCTTCAGCCAGATATTGCAAATTTCCATAGTACGCCAATCCCCAGCCAACAATATTCCTGTAAGCCCTAAACAATACCCTGGGCATTACCTAAGAGTCTATAAATATTTTACTTGATAAGTTTATTTTTTCCAGAAACTTAAGGCTTCCAGACTGTTCCTATGCCAGTTAAGTCCTGAAACCCTGAGGTAACAGTCTCTCTAAGAACATCAACCACTTTTATTCCTCCAACCGAAAAGGTCGACACTGTTTCCAGCACAAAGAAGCTAAAATGGTCACTGCCCAGATATCCCTGACTGAGAGAATAATGAAATGAAAGGGAGGACGTATAACTCAGAAGTTAGGATTTAGTAAATGATTATGACTGCTGACTCATTACAGAGATATTTTTAGTTTACAGTATATTAGAATAGCCAGAAGGAAATATATGAAATTGTCCTACTGTAATCCAGTATCCATGACCTTTGATAATGACTATCTAATTATATAGCTTTTCTCATGTGACCATGTAATTGTAAAATCGTGTGACTGACACTCCCTTTACCCAGTGTATGGGTAGGTGAGTAATAAAATATATATGTGGAAAAAAAATAATAGGTTGGGAATATGGGGAAAAAATACCCCTATAGAAATTATGGACAGTAGTTGTACTACTTAAATAATTTTTCATCATTTATAACAAATGCAAATACTATTAAAAAAATAACAGAATTATAGAAAAAGTTATCAATGGTAACAAATTTTCCACACTAATACAAGTGTTTATGGTAGGGTGCTATATGGGAATTCTGTATTTTATGCATGATTGTTTTGTAAACCCACATCTTTCCTAATTAAAAAAAACAAAACAAAAAACCATACATAATGAGATACCTCTTAATACCCACTAGCATAACTATTACTAAAAAAACAGAAAATAGTAAGTCTTAAGCAAGGATATGGAAAAATTAGAACCCTCACACTCCTGGTGAGAATGTAAAATGGGGCAGCCACTTTGGGAGAATTTTGCAATTCCTCAAAGGTATTACAGGACTCAGCAATTCCACCCATAGGTATATACCTACAAGAAATGAAAACCTACATCTACACAAAAACTTTTATATGAATGTTTATAGCAGTGGTATTCAAAATGGGTCAAAGTAGAAACAATGCCACTGTTCATCAACTGATAAACAAAATGCAAATATCCATACAAATAGAATATTATTTGCATAAAAAGGAATGATATATTGACACATAAAAAGGAATGATATATTGACACATGCTCCAACATGAATAAACCTGAAATATTATGATAAGTGAAAGAAACAAGTTACAAATGACCATATATCTTATGATTTAATTTACATGAACTGTCTAGAATAGGCAAACCCATAGAAACAAAGTAGTTACTGGCTGCTTCAGACTGGGGTACGGGAGTGAGAGGTGGGAGAAAAGGTGGGTAACAGCTAAAGACTAAGTAATAGCTAAACAGTACGGGGCTGCTTTACAAAGGTGATGAAAATGCTCTAAAATTGACTGTGGTGATGGCCTTACATCCCTGTGGATATAATAAAAACACTGAATTGTATATTTTAAATGGGTAAACTGTATGGCATGTGGATTATATTTCAATATAAGTCTCTTAAGAAAAAGAGACAAATAAAAAGGTAAAATCCATAGTGAAAGCAATCTGTAGTTCTATCAGTACATTGGAGTTTTGTAAAAACAGGGTGCTTTAGTAAGTCTGGTTTTCAGTGGCAAAAGTGATTTTTTTTCCTAATATTTAATTTTAAAATTATAAAAATGGACTCATGAATTCAGAAAAGAAATGAAAATTTCCCCCAAATTACATTTGTTTTGTTGGGAAAATAATCACACTACTTTAAGGAATAAATTTAGAGTTATGAAAAAAATGTAATTCCCTATGGTAGAATTTTGTACAACTTCTTTCAAAATAAAAGTATATCCACCTGGCCCAATTTTATAATTCAGAAAAATTACTTTACTAAAAATGCATATATAATTCTATTTTAAGGATAACGGTTTACCTTAACATTTGACTTTTTTGAGAAATTTACCACTACTCCCCAGTCAAAGTCATCTCCTTCATTCTTGACCTGAAAAGAAAGCAAAGCAAGTTAACAAGAAGGTTTATATCACAAAGGCTATTTTAGCCTTCAATGCTTCCATTACAGGCTAAGAAAACTTTTTGAATTTTAATTCCTATTAAAATATTTTTTAAAGATAACTGGTAAATTTAAAGAACAAGATATTAACCTTACAGAAAAAAACCAATGTCAAATTTCACACATCTCTAGAACAGCAAGAAATGGAATCTCGCAATTAGCAAACAACTAAAAATAATATAGTATAGTTTTCATGGTTCTGAGAATACTTGAAGTGTTTTATATCAACTGAATTCATTCAGAATTTAAAAGTGTCATTTCAAACATTCCACAACTAGAACTATTTCACATATAAATTCCTAAATGGTCTACTCCAATTTAAACCCCTAAGAATAAGAACTAGCAATGATTAAAAGACATTCACATAAGTCCCTTAATCAATGCCATCTGAAAAATGTAAAGAAATATAATTAGCATAATGTTGTAACAGAAAGAAAAATTTTTTACCAAAATAAAAATAGAATATTTAAAATATATTTTAAAATATCAAAATATCAAAACATTGTATGAAGAAATAATAGCATACTCTTACCAAACGACCAGGTTGCAGAAATGGTAAGCAGTATTTTGGTTTGTGAATGTATTCTTCAATCTCTTTACCCAGTTTGGCAAGCTGTTGTCTAATTTTATAATAGATGACTACACTTTCTTCATTGGGAATTACTATTTTATTATACTGTTCTTCTGAATTCTTTACCTCTGTAAAAGAAATACATGTAAAATCCCCCAATTATTTACCTTCCATAAATTATACCCAAAATATATCTATTTTTTTCTTATAATTGTAGGGAACACAGTCAATTTGCATAGATTATATTAGAAGTTTTGAGGAAAATATCCTTGAGAGAGATAGCTATTTTAATTAAAATGAAATGAAATAAAAAACTTAGTTCCTCAATTGCATATAGCCATATTTGCAATCCTATCAGCCACTAATAAACAGAAAAGTTTGACAATGGTAAATGGCAACTGCATTGGATAGCACAGTCATAAGAATTTATTCCCATCATCACAGAAAGTTCTATTAGACAATATTATTTTAGACCTTCTAAGTAATATTTTAGTTTAACTCTCAGCACAGAATCCCACTTTCTAATCGCATCAAGCTTCCAACAACATCTGGCACTAGGTCTCTAAAACTGGAGGCAGGTATTTTAACCATGCTTGCCTCTTTATTCAGTCAATGGTCAACACACAAGTCTCCTTCAGCAACTGTCCTCTTAGTTAATCTGAGTACCTACAAAGTTGTATCCTGCTCAAATCCATTGCTTCCAGTGCTGACTTCTCTTCCTAACTCACTCTATTATGCCCTCACTCTACTGTTAAAATGCATGTTAACATAAAATTTACCACTAGTGACATTTAGTTCACTTACAATGCTGTGCAACCATCACCACTATTTAATTCCAGAGTATTTTTATCATCTCCAAAAGAAACTCACACCCATTAAGCAATCACTTCCCATTCTTCCTCCCACCTCCCCCCCCACCCCAGTCCTTGGCATCACTAATCTGCTTCTTATAGACTTTAATAGCTTGAACTGTTTTTTTCTGATAATCTGTGTACTGCCATAATGGGTGTTGTTACAGATAACCTTCTCTGCTGCTGAGATTTGTAAGAGATCTCTCTATATTCTAGATATTAGACCTTAACCATATATAATTTATAAATATTTTCTTCCATTCTATAGGTAATCTTTCTATATTTTTGATGGTATTGTTCTTTGATGTACAAAATTTTAAATTTTGATGAAGTCTCATTTATTTTTTATGTTCTTACTCATATTTTTTGGTGTATTATCTAAGAAACCAATGCCAAATTCAAGGTCATAAAGATTTACCCCTATAGTTTCTTTTAAGTTTTATGGTTTTAGTTCATACATTTAGGTCTTTAATCCATTTTGAGTTAATTTTTGTATATGGTGTAAGGTAAGGATTCAGCTTCATTCTTTTGCATTTGGTTGTCCAGCTTAGTAACATTTGCTGAAGAGACTATTTTTTCTTTATTGAGTGGCCTTGGCACCACTGTCAAAAACCAAGTGATCACAGACACACAGGCCTATTTCTGGATTCTCATTCTATTCCATTGATATATGTCAAACTCCTCTATTTACCACTATGTTCTTTAGTTTCTTTTTCTACAAAATGAATACAACAACAGCACTCTTATTTTATAAGACTATAGCTAGGGATTAATTGACAAAGGATATGAGAAGTACCTAGTAATAGTATGGCACATAAAAAGCACTCAGTAAGGATATTACAATTGTATTAGTTTTATTACCATTCTCAATGCTTTCTCAAATTGTTTCCTTTAACTTCTATTCTTTTGCATGCCCCCTAAGCATATGGCATCCTTTCTGGTTACTTTCAAATGAACTGTGTAACTTTGTAGGAATTGTATTCCACTGATTAAAAACAGAGACTGTTATCCATAATAGCACACACATGGCAGTAAACAAATATCAGAAAAACAAACTAAAAAACTGTAACAGATTATCTATATAGATTAGAGTCAATAAGAAGTTACATGAGAAGGAAAACTGACAATGGAATGATAATGCTACTGCAAAAGTGACAGGAATCAAAGTTTGTAGGAATCAATGGAACAGTAACTTATCAGCTTTTTGTCTCTTTGGATTTCCCTATTCTAGAGATTTCATATAAATGTGGTCTTTTGTGACTGGCTTCTTTGACTTAACAAAGTTTTCAAGATTTATTCACATTTTGTTTGCATGTATCAGTACTTCATCTCTTTTTATGGATGAATAATATTTCACTGTATGGATATATCACAACTTGTTTATCCATCCATTAGTTGATATACACTTGGGTTATCTCCATCCATGACTATTATGAACATAAATGATCATGTGTAAGTTTTTGTTATCTGTTTTCACTTCTTCTGGATATATGTATCTAGGAGCAGAATTGCTGGTTTATATGGTAATTCCATGTTTAATTTACTGGGAAACTACCAAATGTTCTCCACAGCAAATAACCATTTTATATTCCCAACGGCAATGTAAGATGGTACCAATTTCTCCACACCGTCTTCAATACCATCTGACTTTTTTGATTATAGCCATCCTAGTGGGTAATCTCACTGCGGTTTTGATTTGCCACAGACTAATTGTGTGGAGCATCTTTTCATGTACTTACTGGCCATTTTGTATATCTTTTTAAGAGAAATATCTATTTAAGTCATTTGCCATTTTTTCAGTGGGCGGCCTATGAAATGATAATCCTGCTGCCCCACCAAAATAACACTGTTTGAAGAAATCAATGGAATAGCTACGTACCCACAGGAGTTGGGAAAATAATGAAATCTGCTTGGATGTTGCTTCCTACTGATTCCCCCATTTTCCATGCCAAGTCATTTTCATGCCCAGACCACTTAATGAAATAATCAACAGTTTGTAAAACACTTTAAGAAGCTGCATCTATTCTACAGCTAGGACTCTATACCTAAAAAGTTAGTAAGTTTAGGCACAGTCTGTTTTAGCACCAATTTAAAGAAACTCAATTTCTATTTAAACTTTTCTCAATATGACAACAAAAAAGGGCTTTCGTTTATGTTTTCAAAAGTAACAAGGTATACATATAACAAATTAGAAAGCAAAAATGGAAATTAATGAGATGTTACCCACTATACTGTCAAAAGTTAAGTGAGCACCCTGAGTTCAGGTAAAGCCATTAAAGGAATTTCAAATAAATGGGAAAATACTTGGGGGGTTTTCTATCCTCTATCCTCTACTCTATCTGGGATATTTTCCATGGAATTACAGAATAATATTAGAAAGTGAAGTTCAAAAAGTAATTTACAGGTTGTTAGAATACATTATTTTTAAACAGAAGAAATGAAAAGGTAGGTGCACCAATATGCACCTCTGGCTTGTAATCTTATACTTCTTTAAGAAGTATCTGAAACAGTATCTGAAATTTCTGGTTGAAAGAAGGAAAAATGAATGAAACTCCTTCCTTGGTCTCAGCCTGATTTTGGTATCTCCTTAATTCAAACCCCATGTGTATTAGTTAGGGTTCTCTAGAGAAACAGAATCAACAGGGAACACTCACAAATATAAAATTTATATGTGTCTCATGTGACCGCAGGAAGACAGAGTCCAAACTCCGCAGAGTAGGGTGTGAAGCCGACGGTTCCAATGGAGGGTCTGAACGAACTCCACAGGAGAGGCTCTCCAGCAGAGACAGAAGAACCTGTTTCTTCTGAATCCTCCTTATAAGGCTCTCAGTGATTAGATTAAGCATCACTCATTGCAGAAGACACACCCCTTTGGCCGATTACAAATGGAATCAGCTGTGGATGCAGCTGACATGATCATGGTTCAATTCTGTGAAATGTCCTCATCACAACAGACAAGCCAGCACTTGCCCAACCACCACTTGGCCAAGTTGACACATGAACCTGACCATGACACCATGTCAAACTGAACCTAAATTGTATTAGTCTTGTTTTTTATTCTATTATATAGAGGGGAGATGTGTAGCTCCTTTAAAATAAGGTTCTTGGAAACTAGAACCACACTTCCCTATCTTTTTGCTAAGGCCATCATATATCACCAAGCATAAATGGCACTCAATATTTTTAGAAGAAAATAATAAAATGTAGTGTGGCTTGAAATTATAGTCTGCTATTAATTTTAAAAGGTGTATTTCAAAAACTCAACTCTACTTGTGAAAATCTAAATAAAGACAAGTATTAAAACTAGCCAGATTAAGTTGTTTTTTTGTTTTTTCCTATTTTATGCCTTTGTTAACCTCGTTTTTCTCAGTTAGAGAACTTTTCACATCTAGATTTTTACATCTATTCTGGTGGCCTTGTTAAAAAGGAAAGACCCACGCTATAATAAAATACAGCACTGCTCAGGAGCAAAAGTCCAAGATTCTAATCTCAATTCTACCATCAATTAAATGTATAAACTTATTTTTTTAATCTATAAAGTGACAGCTATAACCATCAAAGCCCCTTCTAGTTCTATGGTTTGTAATGAAGAAGTCTATCAAATTTAAGACCTGAGGTAATAAGGAAGAAGAAGAAAAAGTGATGAGCTATCATCCAAGTAAGTGTTTAAAAAAAGAGAACTTAATTCACTTGGATCTTCTAACTCTTTGTCATCTCTTTAAATCACATTATTAAACTTCACTTAATTTTGGCTATATAAAACAAGTGAAAAGTCCTATCAACTATTAAGGTGAGACAAAGGTATCTCAAATTTGCCTTTATTATAAAATAAATTATGATACATTTATAAAATGCAAATGTTATTCAGTGCTTAAAAATCATACTTTCCAAGGATACTTTAAACATTAAAAAGTCAGAATCAATGAGCTAATGAATGTAAAGAAAGCAAGGAATAGGGCAAATCTTTACCAAATGATACCAATTTTAAGTACAATCATAACTATTAAAGTAATTGTGCAAAAAAATAAAGAGCCACTAAGTGTTAACACTTTCTAAGATAACAAATGATTTTAACTTTTTTCTTTGTCTTTTGCATCTTATCTATTCTTTTTTTACAATAACTAAGCATTGTTTTTATAGTAAAATTTATCCAAACCAGTATTTAAATCTTTACCTTTATTTTAGCTTTTATTCAGGTCTATACAATGATAGCCACAGTATTTTCTAAGATAAGGATCTGTCATAATTTTACTGGACTAAAAGCATTATCTAAATATTAGAAACTAGAAAACCTGAACTTATATCCAAACTTAAGTATTATGATTCACTAATCATTCAGAAGCTTATGCTATAATGCTCTTTCATAATGAGAATATGGTGAAAGGGCAAGACTAATACACAAGTTTCCTATAAGTCACCTTTTATTACCCAGGTTTTTATTATATCTAATTATTCTGGAACATAAGTAACATGTGATAGATCTATAACCATAAATTATACTAAATTTGAATCAACTTTAGAAATGTGTCCTGTCAGGGTTTTCTTACATCACTTTGAAACGTTCTAGTCAGTTTCAGTGACAAGACTATAGCTCTTACACTTTAAGTAAGGACCAAGATTTTGGCTGACTAGGGAAAAAAAAGGCCAAACCAGCCAATAAGGTGGTCTTTTTTGCTGCTTAGTCCCCTAGCTAAACTATGTTTTGCTATAATAACTTTTTACTTACTCTACTACTCCTGGAATTGCTCTATAATGCTGAAACTGGTAGAAGGATTTTTCCAACATGTACTCAGGATTAATTTCTTCTACACGTAGCAAGTTCAAAACCATGTTGTAGGAGGGGCCAAGATGGCGGCTTAGTAAGGTACGTGCGTCTTAGTTCCTCCTCCAGAGCAACTACTAGGTGAACAGAAACAGTGCAGAACAGCTCCCGGGGCCACGGTAGGGAATGGACACACAGCGTACCCCAGTCTGGACTGGCTAGTCTGACTGCGAGACTCGGCTGCGGTGAGATCCCCGAGCAGCCTGCGACTCCCCGAGCAGCGGCAGCTGTGGCGGCCGGAGCTCCTCCCTCCCTCCTTCCCGGGCCGGCTGAGAGTCTCGGAGAGGCAAGTTTCCCAAGCCGCGGCGGCCGGCGCCCCTCTTTTGCGGGCGGCTTCCTGGACCGGCTACGAGTCTCGGATCAGAGGGCTACCCAAGCTGCAGTGGCCCTCCCCCGCGGGCAGCTTCCTGGTCCGGTGGCGAATTCCCGAGGCCGCGGCGGACTGCGACCGATGCCCCTCCAGGGAGAGGAGGGAATTTCCGACAGTGGCAGGGACTGGGTCCAACCAAACACCAATAGGGAAATTAATAAAGGAGCCACAGGGTCCCCTCAAGCCACGGCAGCTGACGCCCCCACCACGCGCGGCCCCCCAAACCAACTGAGAGAATTGGATCGGAAATCCCCAGGCCGCGGAGAACAGTGACGGGGGGATCTCTTCCAAACACGTGAGACAAACGTGTGCCACGAGCACCACCTACTGGGCAGGATAAGGAAAACAGAACCCAGAGATTTCACAGAAAAATCTTACAACCTTGTTGGGTCCGACACCCAGGGAAATCTGACTAAATGCCCAGACGCCAGCAGCAGAAGATAACAGTCCACGCTCAGAAGATTGAGAATATGGCCCAGTCAAAGGAGCAAACCAATAGTTCAAATGAGATACAAGAGCTGAGACAACTAATGTTGAATATACGAACAGAAATGGAAAACCTCTTCAAAAAGGAAATCGATAAATTGAGGGAGGACATGAAGAAGACATGGGCTGAACAAAAAGAAGAAACAGAAAAACTGAAAAAACAAATCACAGAACTTATGGAAGTGAAGGATAAAGCAGAAAAGATGGAAAAAACAATGGACACCTACAATGATAGATTTAAAGAGACAGAAGATACAATTAGTGAACTGGAGGATGGAACATCTGAATTCCAAAAAGAAACAGAAACTATAGGGAAAAGAATGGAAAAAATTGAACAGAGGATCAGGGAACTCAAGGACAATATGAACCGCACAAATATACGTGTTGTGGGTGTCCCAGAAGGAGAAGAGAAGGGAACAGGAGGAGAAAAACTAATGGAAGAAATTATCACTGAAAATTTCCCAACTCTTATGAAAGACCTTAAATTACAGATTCAAGAAGTGCAGCGTACCCCAAAAAGATTAGACCCAAATAGGCGTTCTCCAAGACACTTACTAGTTAGAATGTCAGAGGTCAAAGAGAAAGAGAGGATCTTGAAAGCAGCAAGAGAAAAACAATCCATCACATACAAGGGAAACCCAATAAGACTATGTGTAGATTTCTCAGCAGAAACCATGGAAGCTAGAAGACAGTGGGATGATATATTTAAATTACTAAAAGAGAAAAACTGCCAACCAAGACTCCTATATCCAGCAAAATTATCCTTCAAAAATGAGGGAGAAATTAAAACATTCTCAGACAAAAAGTCACTGAGAGAATTTGTGACCAAGAGACCAGCTCTGCAAGAAATACTAAAGGGAGCACAAAAAATGCAAAAAAATGAAAGAAGACCCATATCTCACACCCTACACAAAAGTTAACTCAAAATGGATCAAAGATCTAAACATTAGGTCTAAGACCATAAAACAGTTAGAGGAAAATGTTGGGAGATATCTTATGAATCTTACAATTGGAGGCGGTTTTATGGACCTTAAACCTAAAGCAAGAGCACTGAAGAAGGAAATAAATAAATGGGAACTCCTCAAAATTAAACACTTTTGTGCATCAAAGAACTTCATCAAGAAAGTAGAAAGACAGCCTACACAATGGGAGACAATATTTGGAAATGACATATCAGATAAACGTCTAGTATCCAGAATTTATAAAGAGATTGTTCAACTCAACAACAAAAAGACAGCCAACCCAATTACAAAATGGGAAAAAGACTTGAACAGACACCTCTCAGAAGAGGAAATACAAATGGCCAAAAGACACATGAAGAGATGCTCAATGTCCCTGGCCATTAGAGAAATGCAAATCAAAACCACAGTGAGGTATCATCTCACACCCACCAGAATGGCCATTATCAACAAAACAGAAAATGACAAGTGCTGGAGAGGATGCCGTGAAAGAGGCACACTTATCCACTGTTGGTGGGAATGTCAAATGGTGCAACCACTGTGAACGGCAGTTTGGCGGTTCCTCAAAAAACTGAATATAGAATTGCCATACGACCCAGCAATACCATTGCTGGGAATCTACTCAAAGGAATTAAGGGCAAAAACTCAAATGGACATTTGCACACCAATGTTTATAGCAGCGTTATTTACAATTGCAAAGAGATGGAAACAGTCAAAATGTCCATCAACAGACGAGTGGCTAAACAAACTGTGGTATATACATACGATGGAATAGTATGCAGCTTTAAGACAGAATAAACTTATGAAGCATGTAATAACATGGATGGACCTAGAGAACATTATGCTGAGTGAGTCTAGCCAAAAACTAAAAGACAAATACTGTATGGTCCCAATGATGTGAATCGACATTCGAGAATAAACTTGGAATATGTCATTGGTAACAGATTCCAGCAGGAGTTAGAAACAGGGTAAGATAATGGGTAATTGGAGCTGATGGGATACAGACTGTGCAACAGGACTAGATACAAAAACTCAAAAATGGACAGCACAATAATACCTAATTGTAAAGTAATCATGTTAAAACACTGAATGAAGCTGCATCCGAGCTATAGGTTTTTGTTTTGTTTTGTTTTGTTTTGTTTTTACTATTATTACTTTTATTTTTTTCTCTATATTAACATTCTATATCTTTTTTGGTTGTGTTGCTAGTTCTTCTAAACTGATGCAAATATACTAAGAAACAATGATCATGCATCTATGTGATGATGTTAAGAATTACTGATTGCATATGTAGAATGGTATGATTTCTAAATGTTGGGTTAATTTCTTTTTTTCCGTTAATTAATTAAAAAAAAAAACCATGTCGTAGGTCAAATGGAAAGCACTGTTTAAAGGATCAGCTGACCCCTAGGAGAAAAAAAAATCATCAGTGTTGTAGGTTTTTAAAATAACGTTACACAAATATTTTTAACCTGTCATAAACTCCTTGATAATTTAGTCTATGTTAAACCCTACGGAGGCGTATTTAAAACTTCTCTTTTAGGTGATTAATATAAACCAATAAAAAAACTGATCTCTGGAAAAGTGAAGGAAAGGAAAAAATTAAATAGTACAGTAGTAAAGTACTATTTGCCAAATATCTTTAGCTCTCCATCTCCAAGCATAGGATAGGATAGTACTTTCTGGCCCCACAAAGTGGGGAGCCAATAAGTTATGGGTGAGAGTGATGTGTCACTTCCCGGCCAAGTATTTAACTGCTGGAAAAGGTTACTTTTCCCTTCTGGTACAGTGACTGACAATGTTTAAGACCTGAGTGCTCTAATAAGACTGCATCCTTAACAATGATTAGCAGAGCCTTCCCTATCAATCTGTTATGAACACGTAGTATGTAAGAGAAATAAATTTGAAAGTTACTAGGATTTAGTTTTGTCACCACAGCATAATCTACCCTGTACTGACAGGTATACTAAATTTATTTCAGAATGATATTCTGATAAAAATTACTGTCTTAAAATTCTTAGTTCCTCAGGATGCCATAAAACTACTAAAAGTTTCCCCCAAACCTGCAGATCGTTTTTCATCTACATTTCAATATTCCTTCTTCCCAACTGTGGTTATTATCAAAGAAAGACCAGGCTATTGGGCTAGCAAGAATAAAATGTTTCTACAATTATGTGACGTAAACTCTTGATAAGGCTTATATTTCCTTGACACTGAGACTTTCAGCTATGTTTCTCCAGAAGTATTTTTTTAATGTAAATCCTTACGTATAAAAAATGGAATCATATTTGTGTAGAAGAATGAACAGAGTCTTGGGAGAAACAAGCTGAATTATTTAGAAGCAAAGTGTCACAATGTATGCTACGTGTATCTAAGTGGTATAGCAAAATAAATAAAATATATTATGCTAAATACAATACACAGGAGAGAATGCAGAGAAATTGGAACTCAAATACTTTGTTGGTGGGAATGTAAAATGGTGCAGCCATTGTGGAAAGTGTTATGGTTTTCTTCAATAAGTTAAATATAGAACTACCATTTGATTCAGCAATCTCACTTCTAGGTATGTAATTCAGAGAATATGAAAACAGGGCTGCCAACGGATATCTGTACCAATATTTATAGCAGTATTATATATAATAGGCAAAAGCAGGGGGAAAAAACCCAAATACCTGTTAACAAAGGAATGGATAAACAAAATGTGGCACATACACACAATGGAATGTTATTCAACCATAAGAAAACGTAGTTATATAAGACACGATGCAATAGGGAAGAACCTTGAAAATTTGCCCAGTGAATCAAGCAAGATACAGAACAAAAATTATATGATTTTACTTGTAAGAGATAACTATAAACAACAAAATCATGGAGAGAGAAAGCAGATTAATGATTACAAGGAAAGTGGGGAGTGGGGAAGAGTGTTTCTCTGTAAAAAAGAAAACGAAATTTAAAAAATATAAATACACAGTATGTAGGTATGTACAGACAGAAAAGCAAAATATTAATAAATGTTGACTCTAGCTGTGAGTTTATTGTACTACTGCATCGATTTTCTATATTTGAAAACTTTCATAATAATAAACTGGGGTGGGGGAGACAAATATTCTTAAGAGTAATTGGGTGTCCTTAAGTTGAGGTCCAGAGGCTAACCTTATTGCATCCAAAATTTTACATGTGTATGTACAGGATTTTGTGAGTAGTAGCAGAGCTTTCATAAGAGTCTCAGAAGAGGGTAATCCTTAACTTCCTAAGAATTAAGAGCCACCCACCTTTGAGAGGTAGTTAATAAATCCCCAATGCCTTGGTAGAATTTATTTTTATCCATTTTCCTTTAAAACAGGGCAAAAAAGGATGAAGTTAGCATGAAAATCATATTCTTAGAGAAGAGGAAATAAGACATCTTCAGCTACTTTCGAACTTTGCAAACAGACTCAACCTTTAATTTGCTGTTCTTTTTCTAATATTATCTCCTCTGAGAAATTTAGGGCCTTAATATTGCAATTTTTAATCCAATCTCTACTTCTGTACAAAGCACCTATCTGAATTCTTGGTCAACTGAAACTCAACACAGCATTCTGACATATCCAAGCAAGCCCAGGATTGTCCCAATTTGAACTGGTATAGCTATTAATAGTGTGTACTTTCATTCTTAAAGTGTCCTAGTTTAGACAATAAATGAAATTTATCTTACTCTTTCCCATTCATGACCAACTTTTCCTGTCATACAGATCACAGGTCAATATGACTACTCTTAAGTTTCAACTTAGGAGTTCTTTTATTTCTTTCCTTTGCTTTATCTCCTTTTAACTTATGAACTGCTGCAGATTCTTTCCTCAGTATATCCTTGATTATTAGTCCTTTGTTTTCCTTACCACTACCACCACCCTGTTTCAAAGTTTCATAAAATCTTATCTAGATTACTACAAGGACCATCCAAACTGTTCAGCTTTCAATTTTCCTCCCAATTTATTTGTCATGATGATGTCAGACTAAATTTATATTCCTAAATATAATTTCACTGTGATACACTATGCCATGTGGTAACAATAGTCTTATGGACACTAAAATCAGTTTGGTAGGTCGTATCTCCCCATGAGACAGAGTATAATGGAAAATAATATAATGCATCATAGGTGAAACTGTGTTAATTTCAGAAATGATTTCATGTACACACATACACAAAGAAGTACTATGCACTGGACAGGATATAAAATTTATAGCATGCAAAGAATTGGGTTCAAAAAAAATTCAAAAAACACAGGCTCAGATGTAAATATCTAATTTAGCAATCAACAAAACACAATAAATAAATTTTCCCTCATACCTATATATACACACACACACATTCTTTGTTGTTGCAAAACTACGGTTCCCAAATACAACATGTTAATTCTTGATTCTAAAGCCCCTTTTCTTTCCTAAAATATCTTTCTTGTTCTTCAGCCCTGGAAATCAAAATGCAATCCTCCCTCCTCACTTCATCCTTTGGGGCTTGTGCTGGTTTGAAAGGAAGTATGCCCCCTAAGAAAAGCCATGTTTTAATATAAATCCCATTTCATAAAGGTAGAATAATCTCTATTCAATACTGTATGTTTGAAACTGGAATGAGATTATCTCCCTGGATGATGTGATTTAGTCAAGAGTGGTTGTTAAATTGGATTAGGGGATGACATGTCTCCACCCATTTGAGTGGGTCTTGATTGGTTTACTGGAGTCCTATAAAAGAGGAAATATTTTGGAGATTCAGAGAGACTCAGAGAGAGCAGAGAATGCTGCAGCACCACGAAGTGGAGAGTCCATTGGAGATGAAGAAGGAAAATGCCTCCCGGGGAGCTTCATGAAACCAGAAGCCAGGAGAGTAAGCTAGCAGATGATGCCATATTTGCCATGTGCCCTTCCAGCTGAGAGAGAAGCCCTGACTGTGTTCGCCATGTGCCTTTCCAGATGAGAGAGAAACCCTGAACTTCATCGGCCTTCTTGAACCAAGGTATCTTTCCCTGGATGCCTTTGATTGGACTTTATTTCTATAGACTTGTTTTAATTCTCGGCCTTAGAACTGTAAACTAGCAACTCATTAAATTCCCCTTGTTAAAAGCCATTCCGTTTCTGGTATATTGCATTCCAGCAGCTAGCAAACTAGAACAGATTTTGGTACCGGAGAGTGGGGTGCTGCTGCTGCAGTTTGCAAATACCAAACATGTTGGAACGGCTTTTTAAATGGATATGGGGAAGATTCTGGAAGAGTTGTGAAAAGCTTGATAGAGAAGGCCTAGAATGCTTTGGAGAGACTGTTGGTAGAAATGTGGACTCTAAAGACACTTCTGATGAGGCCTTAGACAGAAATGAGGTCCGTGTTATTGTAGACTGGAAGGAAGGCAATCCTTGTTTTAAAATGGCAGATAATCTGGCAAAATTGACTGGTAGTTTTGGCGGGAAGGCAGATTTTAAAAGCCATGAACTTGGATATTTAGCAGAAGAGATCTCCAAATTAAATGTGGAAAGTGCAGCCTGGTTTCTCCTTGCAGCTTATAGTGAAATGCGACAGGAAAGAGATAAACTGAAAAGTGAACTCTTGGGTACAAAGAAACCAGAAATTGATATCCTAGAAAATTCTGGGCTTCCAGGAAAGGAGACCCCAGAGAATAGAGCCCTGTGTGAGAATTTAACCAAATGTGAAACCAGTCAGCCATTTCAGAGAAAGTTAGGATCAGGCATGGAGTTATCCAGGAAGGATTTGTGGAAACTCCTTATGTCTGATGGGCATGATCCAAGGCTACTGCATAGAAAGCCAACGAGAGTGCTGTGGCACTTGTATAAACAGAACTGCTGCCAGTCTGGACTGAGGGATTCAGAGAAGGGACACATTGGAGGAAAAATAACTGCAGAGGCAAAACCGTGGAGGCTGAGGTCTGAAGTCAGGAAGCCTCGGGCCAGGAGAGTGGACCCACCCAAGCCCGTGGAGAGGGTGAGTTTGCCCCAAAGGCAGAGAATGGGCCTTCCACCTCATTGCAGTGGAAGAGTCATGCCGCCTCAGGCCTTGGAGAGGGTGAAGCACGTTTCTTGGGGTTGGGGGAGAGCCTGGCTGCCACCACATGGAGGGGCTGAGCGTGTGCCCCGGAGATGGCAGAGAGCCCGGGTGCGGCCCCAATGCTTGGAGAGGGTGGAGCCAAGAGAAAGGTGGTCTCCCCAATATCCCCCAAGGTTGCCTTTAGAGAGAGGCAGGCATAGGCATTTGGAAAGGGTGGGACTGCCACTTTCTAAAGCCCTGAGGATAAATTACTCTCAGACTTTGAAATCTAATGGACTTTGCCCTGCGGGTTTTCAAAACTGTATGGGTCCGGTGACCCCTGTGTTCCTTCCTCCCTATGGAAATGTGTATATGTATCCTACGAATGTTCCTCCTTTGTATGTTGGCAGCAAATAACTTGTTATGAGTTTTCAAAGGTCCAGAGCAAATGGAGAGACTTTTGCCTTAGGGTAGGCCATGCCTGTAACTGACTTGATGACATTTTATACTGTCTCTAATTTTGTACTTCATTGTATTGCTACTGAAAGGTTTAAGGTTTCTGATATTGTTATGAAGTTAATGTATTTTGTGTATGGGAAAAACATGTCTTTTTTTAGGGGCCAGAGGGTGGAATGTGCTGGTTTGAAAGGAAGTATGCCCCCTAAGAAAAGCCATGTTTTAATATAAATCCCATTTCATAAAGGTAGAATAATCTCTATTCAATACTGTATGTTTGAAACTGGAATGAGATTATCTCCCTGGATGATGTGATTTAGTCAAGAGTGGTTGTTAAATTGGATTAGGGGATGACATGTCTCCACCCATTTGAGTGGGTCTTGATTGGTTTACTGGAGTCCTATAAAAGAGGAAATATTTTGGAGATTCAGAGAGACTCAGAGAGAGCAGAGAATGCTGCAGCACCACGAAGTGGGGAGTCCATTGGAGATGAAGAAGGAAAATGCCTCCCGGGGAGCTTCATGAAACCAGAAGCCAGGAGAGTAAGCTAGCAGATGATGCCATATTTGCCATGTGCCCTTCCAGCTGAGAGAGAAGCCCTGACTGTGTTCGCCATGTGCCTTTCCAGATGAGAGAGAAACCCTGAACTTCATCGGCCTTCTTGAACCAAGGTATCTTTCCCTGGATGCCTTTGATTGGACTTTATTTCTATAGACTTGTTTTAATTCTCGGCCTTAGAACTGTAAACTAGCAACTCATTAAATTCCCCTTGTTAAAAGCCATTCCGTTTCTGGTATATTGCATTCCAGCAGCTAGCAAACTAGAACAGGGCTTCATTTCTTCCATAAAGCACTAAGCCATCAGTTTAAGTCTACAAACATAGCAAACTTCCCTGAATTAGTATTCTTCAGAATAACTTATTTTAGCACAACCACCTGAAATGTCCCTGAATTGGTATTGTTCAGAATAACTTATTCTAGTACTGAGTCATATAGTGCTTACTATTCACTTTCTGTTCTATGTATATTCGTAAATAGTCTCCAAATTCAAAAATGGTCACCACCTACTAAAGATTTAGTATGTGCCAAACAATGAACAGAGTGCATGAAATAATAAATCCTTAATTCACAACATTCGTAACAAGGATGTCTCCATTTTTATCATCTCCATTTAGTAAAAAACAGAGACCCATAAAAATGAAGAGGACTGCTCAGGTTAAACATGTCAGTGGTCAAATCCTACTACTAAAAAGAGAAACTTGTATGTTGGTAAAATACTTTTCAAATTTTATGTATTTAAATTGTATTGAAATTTAAATTGATTACAAAAGTCTTTATCTCCAGCCAATCTTATGAAATTTACAAGGAAGGAGAAAGGCAACCAATTTTTTTTAATTTTTAAAATTATTTATTAATTAAAAAAAATTAAGAACAAAAACATTAACATATCATTCTGTTCTACATATATAATCAGTAATTCTCAATATTACATAGTTGCACAGTCATCATTTCTTAGAACATTTGAATCAGTACAGAAAGAAATAAAAAGACAACAGAAAAAGAAATAAAATAACAGAGAAAAAAAAGATTATACATACAATACCCCTTACCCCTTGCGTTCATTTATCACTAGCATTTCAAACTAAATTTATTTTAACATTTGTTCCCCCTATTATTTATTTTTATTCCATATGTTCTACTCGTCTGTTGATAAGGTCGATAAAAAGAGCATTAGACACAAGGTTTTCAAAATCAAACAGTCGCATTGTGAAAACTATGTCATTATTCAATCATCATCAAGAAACATGGCTACTGGAACACAGCTCTACGTTTTCAGGCAGTTCCCTCCAACCTCTCCATTACATCTTGGTTAACAAGATATCTACTTAATGCATAAGAATAACCTCCAGGATAACCTCTCGACTCTGTTTGGAATCTCTCAGCCATTGATACTTTGTTTCATTTCACTCTTCCTCCTTTTAGTCAAGGTTTTCTCAATCCCTTGATGCTGGGTCTCAGCTCATTCTAGAGTTTTTCTCAATCCCTTGATGCTGAATCTCAGCTCATTCTGGGATTTCTGTCCCACGTTGCCAGGAAGATCCACACCCCTGGGAGTCATGTCCCATGCAGACAGGGGAAGGGTGGTGAGTTTGCTTGCTGTGTTGGCTGGAGAGGAAGGCCACATCTGAGCAACAAAAGAGGTCCTCCTGGGGGTGACTCTTAGGCCTAATTTTAAGTAGGCTTGACCTATCCCCTGGGGGGTTAAGTTTCATATGAACAAACCCCAAGACTGAAGCTCAGCCTATAGCTCTGGTTGCCCACACTGCTTGTGAGAATATAAAGAATTCAACTTGGGGAAGTTGAGTTTTCCCCCATTCTCACCATTCCCCGAAGGGGACTTTGCAAATACTTTTCCACTCACTGGAGGAAACCAATTTTAAGTAAAGATTGTTTACTAACTTAACTTCTAGACAAATATTCAAGGATTCTTTTCATAGCCAAATTGCTTGTTGATTAAGATTGAGAGAACCAAACAAATCAATTTCCTATGGTAATTTTTATATTATTATCGTTTCAATGCCGTTATACTTCTAATGATCACTTGCATTTTAGAATCTATAGTTCATTCAGACAAGTAACTGAAAAAAATGCTAGTCTAAGTATTTTTGCATTATGAACCATAAAAGTAAAAAAAATGAAGAAACTGACAAATATTGGTCTATTTCTTTCCAAAAAATGGTCCATAAGTAGTTTTTTCAGTATCTCACAGAGCTAACCTTAAAAACATAGATGTATTCTTCCTAAAGTTTCAAAGAATTTAAATAACCAGCAAGGACAAAATTAGTTATCCTACAAATCAGCGTAATTACTCTTAGCCATCAACAATGTGGTTCACTATTGAAAAGAGCATACCACTAACCAAAAGCAGAAAACCTGTAGTCTCCTAGAACCAGTATTTTATGTATGCTAAGAAACCAGTTAGTTTATTTCACTGGAGCAATGTCCCCCAGAAAAACATGTTCTTAATCCTTTCCTGTAGGTAGGAGCTCATTGTAAATAGGACCTTCTGATGAGTTTAGGTGTGAATCAGGATGGGCTCTAATTCCTTTAGAGAAGGCCACAGGGAAATAAGCTGTATGGAGCAGTCAGAAGTGGAAGTCAATAGAGCATGGGCAAGAAAGGAGACGACATTGTCATGTCAACTCTCATGTAACAGAAAAGCCAGGAACCAGAAAGACTGCCAGCCAGTCAGAAGATACCAACCACAGGAAGAAGCAAAGCAAGTCCTCTACCCTCTGAAACTGTGACCCAATAAATTCCTGTTAACTCAAGGCACTGTATTTCTTTCTTTCTTCTTTTTTGTATTTGTTTTAGTAGTTAGGAAACTAATATATTCATCAATTCAGAAATTATAGAAATGGTTTTATTTGTATATGTATTTATATATTAGTTTATAAAATTAATATTTTATAAATAATACAAATTACCATTAATTTTATAAATATATTATTATATATTAATATATATTTATATAAATTAATATTAATTGAGTACATTTACTCAAAGTACTATATTTTTATTTCTAAGTACTTTCTGTTGAAAATATGGGCACTATACTAGAATAATATTATTCCTATTATACTGCAGAAATGCAAAATATCTCTCAACTGCCAAAGGAAAAAAAGATGCATTTACCACTCTTTTTGGAAGGCTTTTAACATACTTTCCTGCTGACTAAACTTCTGATTTGGGCAAAAGTTATACTGAATCTAGTTTTTGGCTCTTATACTATATTAAGTATATCAAAAAACGAAACTGCTATCTTGTGTCCAGTTCCATTTGAGCTAACAGTTGACACGGCTATTAAATAATTTAAATGTTATGAATTAAAAGGTATTAGATAAACAATAAGACTCTAATTGCAGTATCAGAACTGGAAAATCTGAATAGGTTTCATATTGCCCTTTAATACACCAGCATACTAAAAAAAAAAGGAAAAATTATTAAAATATTTAAAATTCAAGATTTTAATATGAATTAAACACATGCCCAAATATATAAATATATATGTGTGTTGAGGTGATGAAAATTCTACCAATATCCTTTAGCCAACAAGCAATGAACAGCACGTATTTTGCCATGTTTCTGGCTATGACTGACTGCTTAACCCAACAAATGGAAAAATGATCAAATATGACAAAGAGATCTGAAATTTTTATTAATGTACAAAGTATATGAATTCATTTCTACATAAAAGGTAAAAATGAGTAAGCAATGTATTTTAATTTTTATTTCAGAATATAACTTAAAATATTCAGGCTTTCTATTCATTTAAGTCTTATTACTTGCTGACTTCCAGGTTAGTGGGATAAGATGCCCCAGGGTGCCATCCACCCACACAATCTTTGACCAACTGGCAAAGTCATCTTCATCAAAACTCCAAAAAACAGTGAAGGTTGTAGTAACTGGGCAAGGGCCAAATTAAGAAAAAGCAGAATGAAAAGAAAACAGCTTGTGATGCCCTTGCCAGGTCTTCTCTTAACCCCTCCCCAGTGCAATGTGGAGTCAGTCCACTCATTTGGGAAAGAACAGTCTCTTCAACAAACAGAACTGGGAAAACAGGATGGCCATATGCAAAAGAATGTAGTGGACCCCTACCTCATACCATATACAAAATTACCTCAAAATGTATCAAGGAACTAAATATTAGAATCAGAATTATAAAACTCATAGAAGAAAATAATGGAAGCATCTTTAGGACCTTATACTAGGCAATGGTTTCTTAGATTTTACATCCAAAGCATGAGTAACAAAATATAAAAAAATAGATAAATGGGACTAATCAAAATTTAAAATTTATGTGCATCAAAACTATTTCATTAAAGTAAAAAGAACCTACATAATGGGAGAAAATATTTGGAAACCACATATCTCATAAAGGTTTAATATCCAGAACAGATAAAAGAAATCCTACAACTCAATAAAAAAAAGACAGCCAAATTTAAAAATGGGCAAAAGACTTGAATAGACAATTCTCCAAAGATGTGCAAAAGGGCAAAAAGCACATGAAAAGGTGCTTGACATCATTCGCCAGGAAGGAAATGCAAATGAAAACCATAAGATAACATTTCACACCTATGAAAACAACTATTGGAGAGGATGTGGAGAATAGGTACTCATTCATTACTGGTGGAATATAAAATGGTGCACCTGCTGTGGAAGACGGTTGGGTAGCTCCTCAGAAAGTTAAGAACAGAATTACCACATGACGTTTCTATCCCACTTCTAGGTACATATTCCAAAGAATTGAAAGCAGGGACTAAAACAGATTTTTGCACATAGATGTTTATAGTGACATTACTCACAAATGTCAAAGACAGAAGCAACTCAAGTGTTCATCAACATACGAATGGATAAACAAAATGTGGTATATACACAGAATGGTATATTACTCCATTGTAAAAAGGAATGAGGTTCTGATACATAGGCCAACACCAATGAACTCTGAAGACATCATATTGAATGAAATACACCAGGCATAAAGGAACACATATTGTATTTTTTTATAAGAAATAATTAGAATAAGCAAATTCACACAGACAGAAACTAGAATAAGGGTCACAAGTAGATGGGTGGAGGTAGAGAATGGGAAATTAGTGCTTAAAATGTGGAATTTCTATTTGGGTTGATAGGAAAGTTTTAGTAACAGAAGGTGGTGATGGTAGCACAACATTGTGAACATAATTGCGAACATATTTAACAGTACTGGATCATATATTTGAAATTTTATTGTGCTCTGAGGTACTGAAGAGCAGTACTACAAGGTAGTAAGGAGCATAGACTCTGAACCAGACAATTCAGAAGCAAGATTTTAACAATATGACTTTGGGCAAATTATTTAACCTCTGCATGCCTTTCTTACTTATAATATGGTAGGAACATTTTCTAAGTATTAGTTGTTGTTATTCTTACCAAATGGATTCCCTAAAAAGCCTTTAATGATAGTAAAACTGCAAGAAAAATTCAGTTACAAAAGACCACACATTGCATGATCCCATTTATATGAAATGTCCAAAACAGGCAAATCTAAAGAGACACAAAACAGACTAGTGATTGCCTAGGGCTTAGGGCTGGAGGTGAGTTTGGGAAGAAATGAGGAGTGACTGTTAATGGATACAGGGTTTCATTTCAAGTGATGAATATGTTCTAAAATTAATGGTGGTGATGGTTTCAAAACTCTGTGAATATACCAGAAGCCATGGAAATGGATGAATTGTATAGTATGTGAAAATACCTCAATAAAGCTATGAAAAATAAATACTATAAAACTTTACACTGACAGGGTAACAAATATAAAGACAGTAAGTAAACTGAAAGAAAAAAATGTACTAAATGAACCAGAGGTTGTTATCAAAACATTACTTTCTATAGTCTGGTAATCTGATTCTCTTCTTTCCATACACAGAGTATAAGGAAAGAAAAGTAATGTTTATTTTATCTAACACAATTTAAATAAAAGAAGAAACACACGAATTTTCAGTTAAGTAATTTTATTCCATGAAGAACTAAGGTCATAGAGATGCTTAAAAAAAGGTTTCCATGTGTTAATCTTTGAAAAGGAAAATAAGACACCATACAATCACTATGAAAACATAGATGCAAGCTTTGTCTTTACACACACCTTTACCTATTTTTACTTTGGCATACCAGGCTTCCCACAGCCATACCTCAAATTCACCACAGAGTTCCCAAGTCTTAAAGAGAAATTCAGGACAGTCTATTTCAGAGATACAGACCTCAGTATGTCTTAACATGTTACGAAGTTTTATACTAAAAAGCTAGTGAGCTGGAAATTATTACTGATTTTAGTTAAGTATTAAGTTTCTATTTTATTAACCATTTTTCCCTAAGGATTTAATAACTTCTTACAACACAGAGAAGGAAAGCACCTAGGTGAAACTTCCTTGAGAAGTTCTTCAAAATAAAATAAAACAAAAATCAAAATTTTAGTCCACCCAAAATACTTATAAATAAGTTCTAACCAACTAAAATGAATAGGCTAATGTTAAATAAAGTTAAAATTTTAATTATGATTGGGATATATATAACCCATAAATAGGTGGAATTAGAATGATAGATTACAGTTAGTTTACTATCGCACCATGCAGTGGAAGGGGTGTGGATTGCCAGAAAGGACAGAAATGTTTATTTTGCCCTCCAAATTTAAGATAACTCCACATCTGCCCCTCTGTTATATGAGTTGTTGTTCATCTATCAGAAAAAAGAAGAAGGGCACATGGTATCAGTATAGTGGACAATAACCCTCTTCTACCTCCACAAGTCCAGAGAGTTTAATAAATTAACTCTCATCTACTTAGAAAGGTATGTGAACTGACACAACTAATTTTGAAGCGGCTCCTGAAACGTGTTTCTAGAATTTTTGGTGAGGGGACAGAATCTTAATTCAGTTACCTTAAGTCGCTGTTTGCCAATTGTTGGACTTATCTTTTCATCCACCATAAGAATTACAATTCCTCTATCATCCATTCCCCTTCTTCCAGCACAACCAGACATCTGGATGTATTCACCAAAGGAAATCTGAATGAACATAATATTTTAAACTTAGGAGAAAACCAGGCAAAAAAACATATTCTTAAACATTTTCTTATAAAATGTACAAATACAAGTTATATATTCTAAGAAAGGAAACATGATTAAAACAACATTAACTTTTAGAAGAGTTTAACTGAAAGTACAAAGTGCTGAACACTTAAGAATCATGTTACAAAATTGAATTTTAGCTCCCAAATGACTTAATTTTAACACTTGACCAATTACTATTAATTTACACTTTTAAATATACCAAACCACAGGGATACAATGGATAGTTGGCAGTCATACAAAAATACTTTTGAGTGAGATATTCTGGAAAACAGGAATCTCTAAGAAAGCAAACAATAGCCCACACTCAACTAAATACAAGTTTTGGCTTGATCATATCAAATTTTCTTAATCTGCAAAAAGAGATTAATTTTTAAAATTAATTTTTTTTCTTTTTTAAAAAGCACAGTTCTCTCCCATATTCTCAACATATAAGCTTGGAGTTTAGTAGCTTTTTCTCAATAGCAGCAACCTACTGGAGCAGGATTAGTAATCTTTCTATGTATAGGATTTCAGGGTAGCAGTGAATTCACATGAACACTAGGTAAAGTTTAAGTACATGTGCATTTTTCTCCTATGCCAAGGTTCAGAGCTTTCAGATTCTCAAAAGAAATCTCTGACTTAGGAAGAGCAAAGAGCCACTATGCTACCAGAAAGCATAGCGACAGCATCAGAAACAGAGCTGACAACCTGGAGTGAAGAAAGGACCTGAAAAAACAACCAAAAATTTAAAAATGCCTGTAAAGATCAGAGAAGAACATTTCAAAAAGGCAGTTCAGAAAAATTTCAACAGGGACTACCCAAGGACATCATTAGATTATGGCACATTGCAATGCTTTAATTTTATTATTATGATTATGAAACATCAACAAAAGATTGCTTTCTTAAATGTAATTATCCATTGTAGCATGCCTTACCCTTATCCTGAAGTTTATGTAACTCTCAGAAATGGGCAAGGAGATACCAGAGAGCAAGTAAAGTAAAAAAGATTCATTACTTATTTTCTTGCAGCATCAAGTGTATTCAGGAAATTAAAGAACTTTAAACTGACATATTATGGAGAACTAAAAATTTTACATTAGATTAAAATATAAGACATATATGAAATACTTCCAACGGTTTACAATTAAAATCATATTCTATGTGGATTAGCCCTCCTCAAACTTAAAAAGGTTACAGGATACAGAAAATTCCTGAAGACTATGTAAAAATTTCTAAAGAGAAAAGGCATTGCCTTACCATACCTATGCTTCTCTTTTGTTATGTAGTCCAACACATTTTAAAATAAAACAAATGAAGAAAAATACCTTGCCTTTAAATTCCACCATGGGTTGTTATCTGTGTTTTGATGATTATTAATTATTGCCAAAACATTTTCCTAAGTAGAAAAGTATCACCACTTTCAAAGACAAAAAAAGGAATAATTGCATATTTATAATTTTTCTGCAATGCCAGAAAATGCAGACTTTGGCTCACACCTGGAGACTCAAACTAGAATATTTTTTCCTCCACCTGTTTTTCACTCCTCTGAATGCACTACTGTCTGTCTTGCTAGTAGTTACCCATCTATTGTTGCTCAGTTTAGGGACTGCCTTCTCAATGAAGACTTCCTGACACCCTTATGTACAAGTGACATCCTATTAAACAATATCTACTCTAACATTTCACTGTGCTCTTCTACCTACAATCAGAAGTAAGTACAATTATTAACTTCCACCCACTACTTTAAAGTTTAAAGTAAATAGACTCTAAAGTAGCAATCTTCTTCTTAATTTTAGTTTCCCTAGTCCCTACCATATTTCTAGGCTTATAGTTAAAGTTTGCTGTTTGCTGAAAAGACTATTCGTCTTCGGATTAAGGATTTACTCTTTATCCCAGTACTCTATTTCACCCATGCTTCCAACTTTCTCTCTTTCCTTCTGTCTTGGGAAAGAGGTATGTGCAAACTTACTGAGAACCCCTATTTTAAATATTAAAACTAAATCAGGGTGGAGGGTCAAGGGTAGCTCAATGGTAGAATTCTTACCCACCATGTGGGTGACCTGAGTTTGATTCCCAGACAAAGCACTTGCCAAAAGAAAAAAAAAAAAACTACATCGGAGAGCTAGAATTGCAGCTATCATAGTAGGAATGCTTTAAATCCTTTAAACTTGAAAGGAAAGATAATTCTAGATAGATTTAATACATTTTAAAGCACTCGTGAATCATTTATTCACTATCTCCATCTCACCTCGATGAGTTTTTTTTTTCTCAAAGACAGGATTTTAGAGAATCTGAAGTCTAATCTTGACCACCTTGTTCAGGTACAAATTCTTGAGTATCTGGGACTGAACAACTCAAAGATTAGCAAAATAGAAGGTAATTCCTGAGTAGATACTCTCCCAGAATAAACAACAATATGGAGGCCTTTTCCCTATAAAAGTAGTTTAAAAGTTAGAGTGGAAAGAAGACTATTTCTCAAAGGGAAACAGAGAATCTATTCATCTTTAAACTATGAAATGGTGACCTATAAAGACCCAAGTGCTATCATTTGCTTAAAGAAAGCGAAAATGCATACAAATAAATTAAGTGAGTTACTCTCAAGACCATTTTAGAGCCACCTATTTAACTTTCCCTATCCATCCACCTCTAAACTTCCACTACTCTCTGGACCAACATAACCTGGTTTCAAACTTAAGTAACCTTCCCCACACCACCCTGTATACCATACATGTCGCTACTCCTGGTTCTAATGAAGGTTACCATGGCCCAGAAATCATGTTACTATAGTCATCATCTTTTCCCTAGATTATTACAAATCTTAAATGATTTCCGATTTTTATAACCATTTAAAATTTGGTTACAAAGTGTTAAAATGTTTTCATGACATAAGCCAAAGTTACCTAAGGTATAACAATTAAAGATGAAAATCATTTCAATATACATATTAACTTACCCATCGGAAATCTTTTCTATCAAATTTGCGGGCATTTGTAAATAAAACAGTCCTAGCTGGCATGTTAATTCCCACAGCAAAAGTCTCTGTGGCGAATAAGGCCTAAATAAATGAATAATTATGTAAACATACTTTAAACTAGTTTTGTAAGTTTCAAGTGTAAAAATAAATATACCATATTCTTTTTCTTTTTCAATTAGCCATTCACTACCCCTTACAAAAATAAAACAGACAACATGGTATTCCTAAAAGGTGCTATCTAATATATATAAGTTTATGAAATAATATCTAAAGTCCCTTACAATACAAAAACTTACTAATTTGAGGAAAATAGTCCTTAAATTTCCAGGGGTTTTAACTGGAGAGAAGACTACTTGCCTAATGAACAAAACTTCAAACTGTGGAAATTTCCTGGCTTCTTGACTGATGATACAGTCATTTGGGGGACAACTTCGACTTTAGGATCTCTGAGGAGCGATCAGAATCACTGGCTCTTTAAGTTCACTTCTAACACTTTCTTAACAAAAAAGTCGTAAAAGCACACAAAGATGTATGTACAAGTAACTTAAGTATTATTAAATCCTAAACTTTTATCAACAGGGATGATAAAAATAAACCATATCTGAATTCATTTGTATGATAGTGGATATTTTGGGGTGGAGGGAAAGGATGGTCTTTCATTTATAATTTATGGACAAGTGTTCTATTTGAATATACAGAAAAATAGTATCACATATTTAAAAAGAAAGATTCCTTAAAAGTGGAACTCAGCAAATATACAATATCCAGAAAAGATCAACAGAGTCTTACTATGACTCAGATACAAATAATGACTAATTCTTTATCTAAAATACTTCAAAGTAGATTTTTTCAGGGTGACTAAATTTCTTTTAAGTATTCTACTTAGTCCTGAAGTTCTAATAATAAATCTCTATGCTGGTTTGAAAGGATGTACGTTCCCTAGAAAAGCCATGTTTTAATCTAAATTCCATTTTGTAAAAGGAGAATAATTCCTATTCAATACTGTATGTCTGAATCTGTAATTAGATCCTCTCCCTGGAGATGTGATTTAATCAAGAGTGGTTGTTAAACTGGATTAGGTGATGACATGTCTCCACCCATTTGGGTGGTCTTTATAAGTTTCTGGAGTTCTATAAAAGAGGAAATATTTTGGAGAATGAGTGATTAAGAGACAGCAGAGCAGAATTACACAGCCAGGAGAAGAGTGCACCAGCTAGTGACCTTTGGAGAAGAAGGAAAATGCCTCCTGGGGAGCTTCATGAAACAGGAAGCCAGGAGAAGCTAACAGAGGATGCCATGTTTGCCATGTGCCCTTCCAGATGACAGAGGAACCCTGACCGTGTTCACCATGTACCTTTTCAGATGGGAGAGAAACAATGACTGTGTTTGCCATGTGCCTTCTCACTTGAGAGAGAAACCCTGAACTTCATCGGCCTTCTTGAACCAAGGTATCTTTCACTGGATGCCTTGGATTGCACATTTCTATAGACTTGTTTTAACTGGGACATTTTCTCAGCCTTAGAACTTTAAACTAGCAATTTATTAAATTTCCCTTTTTAAAAGCCATTCTGTTTCTGGTATATTGCATACTGGCAGCTAGCAAACTATAACAATCTCTAACATGATTTTTTTTCATTCGAATCTGATTTTAAACCTAATGTAATCTGGGTCATATATAGCCTTATGACTGTTTTGAACTTGTTTCCCATTCTTAATATCCATTTCTGGGTATAGACAAACTTAATTTTTTTAACCAAACTTTCTATGGTTTAAAATAGAACAACTTGGGTGGGCCGCGGTGGCTCAGCGGGCAAAGTGCTTGCCTGCTATGCCGGAGGACCTCGGTTCGATTCCCGGCCCCAGCCCATGTAACAAAAACGGAGAAACAGAATACAATAAAACAAGAAAATGTTTAAAAATGTTTCCCTTTCTTCCTTCCTTCCTTCCTTCTATCCTTCCTTCCTTCTCTCTGTCTTTCCTTTAAAAAAAAAAAAAAAAAAAAAAAAATAGAACAACTTCAAAATTTTTCCTAACTCTAATCAGAAATTCTCCTTGTCTTCTCTAAGATCTTCCTTTTAATCTGTTTGTAGAAAGGAGACCATTTATGGAATCAACCCCCATGTCTAATAATTAAAAATAGCTCCTTCTCCAAAATGCCACATCACATTTAATGGTGTTACCACTCCTTACTTTAAGACTAGAAAAGGAAACTATTTTTTTACTTCTAAGTAAAATTTTCTGAAATATAACACTAGGAATAAAAATCAAGTTTATCATTTGAGACATGCCATATAACTGATTAAAAACACACACACACACACACATATACAAAACTGCCTATGAACAGAGTTCTATATAAATTTCAAACAGTTTACAGAACATAGTTCTGAGGTATCATAAGTAAATATAATATCATACCTTTATCAATCCTTCAAAAAAGAGGATTGCAATAGTTTCCTTCAAAATAAGAAGTAAACCACCATGGTGAATACCAATTCCCTGCTTCAAAAGAGGAAGAACATGTTCAACCTATGATTTTGGAATAAACTTTATTTTTTAATGCTGTGAGGATAACGAAATTAAAAATGTTCAATTAAATTAAGAAAAATGGGTAATTCATCAAGAAAGGTGTTCTGTGCTTGAAAAAGAGGTTATATAATCTTTCTAAATAAAAGCAAAACCCAAACTTATATTCACATAGATCATTAAAGTCAAAACACAATATAATTCTGGCCTATCTTAACAAGAAAGGCATGTCATTTTACCTTAAATCACTTTATAAGGACTGAGCTGTTTCATTCCTAGCATCGCTTCATCTCCTCCAAAAAAAAATTACAAGCTATAAGGACAAAGTTTGCATCTGTATACAATAACTTGACAAAGGATACAGCCCACTCAAATGAAAGAAAAATTACTATAAACATTTCATAAAAATATGCATCACATTTAAAAATGAATGCATTATGGAAGAATTAATTCTCATTAACAGGAAGAATTACTCATTAACACTATATAAAGTGCCACTAAGTACTCACAATTAGAACTGTGCTAGGATACAATGTATGAAGATGAGACTCAGTCTTTAAACTCTAATAATTCATCTGTGAAGAAAAATCATAATTTTTTAAAAATTAAACATTACTTTAAATACAAAGAAATGCTACAATCTCATAGTAAATCACCTATAAAATAAGGATTAATTTGTAAAGCAGAGTGTGACTCCCAATTTTTCTGTTCACAAAATAAAACTTTCATGTACAGGGTTGGATTACAACAGTTCTCAGCTTTGGGTATACATTAGAATCACCTGAAGAGCCTTTAAAAATTTCTAATGTCAAAGATACACACCAGACCAGTTAAATTACAATCTCTAGTTAAATTACGTGAACTAGAGAGTTAAAGTACAATCTCAGTACTTTTTAAAACTCTCCAGGCAATTCCAATAAATAACCAAAGGAAAATACCCCAGATTAAAGTAAAGTTGACATTAAATTCCTCAATAAATACATATGTTTCATTAGATGAACTCTACCTAGTGAATTGTTTGGTAGCCTTATGAATTAAGAAATTTAAGTACTTACAGTGAGGATTAAAATTTGTTAGTATTAGACACAGAAACATCAATTTCCAGACCATGCTAGCTTTCAGAGAAAGTTTCTATTAGACAGCAAATCTTTTCTGCTGTCACCTTTCCAAATATTTAAAATATAAATGAAGGTATCATTTCAGTGCATACAGCAACAACATATTTGCTGCAATTTACAAACGGTGCAAAACCAGAAAATGCAACTATATACTGTCTTTTATATCTACACTTATTATTAATGATATTAAAGACTCACCTGAGGTAACTTTTTATCTTCATCAGATAAGCAGTCAATTGCATTACTGAATACTTCTTCAACCATTTTCTTTTCTTCATCTAACAGAGAAAATCCAGGGGTACAAAAATATCACATCACACAAACGAAGAAAGGAGAGTAAAAGAGTAAAAGTAAAGGGTAGTATTTAAGGTAGTCAAAAGAAAGTCAGATAAAAATTACCACCTAATTATTTACTAGAATTCACTGCCTTTAAAAACATTATCTAGCATACTTAATCCACGAAAAAGTCTTTTTTTTAAAAAGCACAATAACAATAAACTACACTATACATTTTCATATAACTACCTTATTCAACTTTAACAATTACATGACACAGTAAATAAGCGGCACTGTTATTAAGTATTAGACCCATAATTCCAAAGCACAAGTTCTTAACCACTACACTTCCTTCTTACACACCATCAAAGAGTATTCAATAAATACTTGAATTAATCAATATATTATGCTGCAACTTTAAACATATTCAGCACTTGTATATTGTGGGCTGGTATTCAGCACACTGCAGTTCTTGGCCAAACTACTCTACTTCTGTGTAACTTCAGGTGAATTACATATAAACCTATGAAAATAATTTATTAATTTGCTAAAAGTTATCTTACTTTGTTTGAGAGCTATAACAAACTTGGGTAAAGGGCAGGTCTTCCTACTTTGGAATCTAGAAAAATGAAGCACAGTACCTTCTGCACAGAAGGTGTTGGACAAAGAGATCTACCATTAAGTAGTCTGAAAGAGAACCACAATAACAGGAGCTTCTGGCAATTAAGAATAAGAAAGGATGATTCTAATGCTTCTTGATAGGCTTCTTTGGATTTCTTTTGGGGTGGTGGGGTGGTGGTGGTGAATGGTCTGGGAAAAAAAGCTCCTTTGGATTTTACATACAGCAGCACACTTCCTCTCAGTAGAAGGGAGAAAAGGCTTCTCAAATGCTTTTATAAATGTACTGAGTATCTACTATTGTAATATAAGGTAAAATGCAAATCCCAGTAATACACAGAAGATAATGTATTACTAGAAATATAGTTGACACTATTTTCACGAAACATTAAACCACACTGAAATTATGTATAATACCTGTGTTGAAATCTAATTTGGTCATCTGAAGAGCATAGGCTTCACAATCTTTCTTACTAAAACTGAAAATAATCACAGGCTGAAAATTTCTTTCCATAATCATCTTCACTATCTTGAACACATTTGATGGTCCTGCAAAAAGACTGGATGATCACTCACAAAAATTAACTCAAAGTGGTTCATAGCTCTAAATATAAGAATTAAAACTATAAAAATCTAAGAAGAAATCTCTGTGACTTTAAGCTAGGCAAAGTCTTCTTAATTATAGCAACATAAGCACAAGTGGTAAGATATAAATTAAACTTCATCAAAATAAAACTTGATGGAGTCAATGAATGCCATCAAGAAAGTGAAAGATGCCCCATAGAATGGAAGAAAATATTTCCAAATCATATATCTGATAAGAGATTTGTATCTACAATATATAAAAACTCATATATCTCAATAATAAAGACAAATACAATTTAAAAATGGATAAAGGATCTGAAAAGACATTGTGCCTAAGAAGATATACAAATGGCCAATAAGCTCATGAAAATACGCTCAACATCAATTTGCCATCAGAAAAATGTAAATCAAACCATAACGGGGTGCAAGGGTAGTTCAGTGGTAGAATTCTCTCCTGCCACACGGGAGACCCAGGTTCAAGTCTGGGCCCATGCACTTCCTCCCCCAAAACAAATAAGCAAACAACAGTAAACAAACAAACAAAAATTCAACACACGGTGCTGCAATAACAGGATACTCACATGGAAAAAGAATGAAATGTGACCCCGCCATACAGCATACTAAAAACCAAAATAAAACAAAACAATAATACAAGGATATACAAGGATACCACTTCCTACCCACTAGGATGATTATAATAAACCAACACGTGTTAGTGAAGACATGGAGAAATTATAATAAACCACCAAGTGTTAGTGAAGAGATGGAGAAATTAGAACCATTACACACAGTTGGTAAAAAAGTAAAATGGTGCAGTCATTTTGGAAAAATTCTGTCAATTCCTCATACAGTTAATACAGTTATCACATGCTCAAAATTCCATTCCTATATGTATAGCTAAGAGAAACGAAAACTTATGTCCACACAAAAACAACTTGTACACAGACATTTAAAGTAGCATATTCATAGTAGATAAAAAATGCAAACAACCCAGTGTCCATCACCTGATGAATGGATAAATAAAACATAGTATATATCAACAGAATGAAATTTCATTTGTCCGTAACAAGGAATGAGATACACATGCTACAATATGGATGAACCTTAAAAACAACATGCTAAGTGAAAAATGTCAAATTACCTTTTGTTCCTCCTTTCTGCCCCCTCTGGTCTCCTTTTGCCAAGTCACCCGCATCTCGAAGTACTTGCATTGCTGTATTAAAATTATCTTCTCTGAAGTCACCCTGGAACAGATTTTTTTTCATGCAATTTTACTAATATTTAATCACAGAATTCAAACATTTCTCATACCTCAAGAACTTCTTCATATAACTAAAATTTAGTACAATATTTAATTCTAACAAAGTTCAGTAAAATAATTTTAAATGTTGTTTGATAATAAAACTGTGAAAAGATGAACATGAGATATATGAAACCTGTCTGGAATCCCCATTCTCCAAACATTAAAAAATATTTGGAAAAGAGGGAAATTCAATTTGTTCATAAGAAAAACACATCTTAAGTATAATTTTTGGAATGAAAATTCAAAAAATTCAACTTTAGACTGTAAAAAGGTACTTAAAAAATAAAAGGGTCTCTGTCATTATTCTCTAGTTAAAAATTAAGGAAAAACAAGCTACAAACTATAAAGTACGATACAACACATGTTAAGAATGACAATCACTCTTACATTTTCATCAACCACAAGATGGAGACCATATCCCCCTGCTGGAAAAATGTAATGCTGCAACAGAGTAGGCCGATAATCTGTGTAAATTACATGGCAAGGCTGTTTAAAGAAAGAAAGATATTTAAACATATAAATTTTACTTCTTCAAAATAAAAGTATATATTTGATCTACCTAGAGGACCCTGGAGAAATAAAATTTTGAATTCAGCATATCAAGAAGAGAAAACTTTTTTTTTTTACCTTTAAGATCTGGACAAAAGAAAACTCTGGAAAACTCAGATCTATTAAGTTAGACTATCATCTTCCCAATTTACCAGTTCCCTAAACAAGGGCAAATACATGATATAGGCTTCAATAATTATCTGGACCCATACCCTACAGCTGGAATAACATAACTAAGGAGGATGCCTGCTTCTGTGGAGCAATAACATGGTGATACAGAAGAGGGCTCCCTGAAGAAAAATGGGACTGTTTTGCCCCATGGAGATTTTTCAAAGCCTTACTATGGCAGCAGATTGATCTAGCTCTTTCAGAAGATCCACTGGGTTTCTATCCTACAGAAGCAACATAGAGGAATGTTAGAATATTTTTAGAAAGACAGAAATAAGGTCATAGGGATGTGAGCATAAAAGAAAATAAGGGGAGGAAAATAAAACCAAGAATAAATTCAGTACACATAAACAAGTCTTTGTTATAAGGGCTTAAATAGCTGCTAAACGTGAACTAGTAAACTTAAAAAGTGCAAAGAGAAAATAGTAAAAAGTTTCAGAGTTCAAATGATGAAATCAAATCAGAGCCTCAGAGGATGCCCAGATTTTCTTGGTACTGTGGCCTTAAAGGAAATTCTCTACTGTGCATTTGTGGCTCACTGTATAAATAAATGCAATAGTTCCTAATCTGGCAGATCATCAAAAACAACTTAGGAACTTTTAAAAAATAGGGATTACAAAACTCTACTTGCAGAGGTTTTCATTTATTGAGTTGATATAGGGTTCAGAAATTAGCAATTTTTAAAAGCTAGTCAGTTGGTTTTGATAAGATCCCTGATTTCAGGAGGTGTTTCACATTAAAATTTCTTTATGCTAGGCAACAATAGGAATAACTCATAGGACATAAGAAGACAAACCTATACATTTTGAATACTGAGGACATCAGTAAAGGCAAAGAAAATACCTGTTTATGTAAATGACAAATCCATTACACAAACTGTCGAGCATTTGGAATAGTAGCCGAAAGAAAGACATAGTGTACATTATCAGGAAGCAAAATAATAGTTTCCTCCCATACCACACCACGCTCTGGAAGAAAAAAATTATACCTTGGAATTCTATGCCTCTTTAATGACAGTATCTAAATTATTTTTTTCTCAAGCTCAATAATTAGAAATGTGCATAAACCACTTTACCCAAGGATACTTTTAGTCACAGCCCCATAGTGAAAACAACTTTAGTTTGCATCATAAATTTATTCAGGATACCAAATCACTATAACAAAATACACTCAAATAAAATCTAGCAAAGAGCAGCTGTGGCTGAATCAGATTGAAAAAAAAACCCAGGTGAAAAGGAAGGACAGTATTTCCATTTTACTCTGAGAAGCAGAGTTGATGGCTCGTATAAAGTTACAGCAACAAATTTTGAAGATACACTATTACTATTTTAACCAGAATCTTTCATCCAAATTATACCCAAGATCTTTTGGAGATGAAAGATGTGATAAGCAGCAGTTCTACAATTTTTTTAATCGAAAATAAAACCCAGGAAGAAAACAGTTTCAGGGTATTCCCCTAAAATAAACAAATTACCAGATAAATGATTTTAAAACTAAAACAACTCTTTTCAGAACTTAATTTTGTGAATTTGAAGAGAGTTAAATGTTAAATAATTTCTCAAATAATACAAATGTGTATGCATTAAATACTGTAATTTTATATGTGCTTGTTGATACTGGCCCCCTCAAACAGGCCAAATACACTTTTACATGACAGTAATATAATACCCTAAGTAAAGGGAAATTTATATTTTTCCTATTGCTTATGTGTATTTCATTATCCCCAATTTATTTGTTTTACCATAAACATGCACTTAAAGTTCTTTTAAAAACTAAAATAACTTGATAAAAATCAGAAAAATTAAATTTGTTAGCTAGAAGTTTTAGGAATTTTTAAATATTAGTTTCATTAGAGAGGTCTCTATTTAAAGCAAACTATTTTTTATTTCATTTGCTTTATTCGACACTGCATTTCCTCACAAAGGAAAAGCTACTATTTGAGGAATAGTATTTAAAATAGATCTTACTGGAAATAAAATATCATGTTCTTGGCAATTTAAAGAAAGAAAAGTTTATCACAACTCTAGCCACACCAAAATCAAAATCAAAATTTAACAACTTCTTGTTCAAAGTTCCTCAGGCCAGTCTTACAGTGATATAATGTCACAAATCTCAAAAACAACACAGAATATAAACAATACCTGAATCTCTCATGTAATGAATTTCATCAAATATAACCCAAGCAACTTCTCGCATAACTTCAGAACCTCTGTATAGCATACTTCTCAAAATCTACAGAAAAGACAGATTTGGCAGGAGTGTGGCATAATAACTAATAATTAAAACTTTTTTCTAACAAGGAATTGGAGTTATATACCTTAAATATATTTTATAAACCAAACAGTATTCCTTTTTTTCATAAAACAAATTCAAATAACTTTTCAATAGTTAGAAATCAACTACAATCCAGGGAGAAAATAGTTATCAGCTATACTTTCCATGTCTCAAATATAAAAACACTCTCTTATATGCACAGCAACTATTTCAAGATCTACACTTCCTAGGTTATGTGAGTAACTAAAATTATCTTCTATCCAACATGTTGGATAGGCCCCATACTATTGATTTATTTTTTTCTGCCTCTATCTATTCACAACATGGATACTTTCTAGCACACATTGTCTTTAGTTGTGGAGTTAAAGGAAATCCTCCATAGATGGAAGAAAGTTTTGAGGATGGAAAATAAACTGACTTTAGCACAAAAATGAAAAGTGGCAATGCTTTTGGGTGATTCTCCAGACCAGAAGATAATTTATGCTCTCTAGTGTACCATATCATTTTCATGGATAAAATGCAAGGATATAATACAAATTCGTAAAAAAGTACTTATAGTATGGTAAAGATGGCCAATCATGTCCAAAACTTAAGATGTTATAACTATATGTAAAACCTAACTGAGAGTATAGGAAGTAACTAAACATAATATCATATATTTTTTAAATTTAGTTACTTATCTATTTGTATCAACACTCAGGTGAAGAAGAAAAAAATCACATGAAACAAAGAACTGCTACTTATATGAAACTATGCTTGAAACCATATACAAAGCCATGAAAACACTCTGATGTTACTGACAGTAACAAGTCTTTGAAGACATTTGATGAACAAAGGTCATATCTTACTTTATGACAAAAAAACAAATATTGGCAATTTAGAAATAAATTTATACAATTATTAGAACATTTTAAGATAAACTTTTTCTTTTTCAAATAAATATACTCAGAAAGCAAAGTATTACATTTTATTTACACAGAGCAACTGATAAAACACTGGATGCTCTCACTGAATACATGTTAAATTAAAAAGGAAAAAACAGATGAGGTGCTATATAAATTACCTCTGTGGTCATAACAAGACAAGATGCTGTAGGATTAATAGTAACATCTCCAGTCATCAGACCAACATCTTGAAATTCTTCATACATTTCACAATATTTCTGGTTACTCAGAGCCTTAATTGGACTGGTAAATATTACACGCTGTTTTTCTCTTAAGGCCAAAGCAATGGCATACCTAAAATGTGAAAGCAAATAAGGGTAAGACAATTACAAAGTTTTTTCTTCAGGCTTTCTGATTTTTATTCTATTAATATGTAAATTTAACCGAATGACTTTTTAATGGACCTTGTAGAATACAAAAACCTTATTCTCTTTACTACAGACAACCTACTATCCTAAAAATTATTATGACGAATCTGAAAAGTACTGATCTAAATGAAGAACATTCAAAATTTAACACACCTCTGGGAATTGATGCAACCTAATTACTGATACCAATGATTATTAATGATTACTCTATTTCTTACAAACAAATAAAACAACTTCAGTTCTGTAGATGGGCCCCACAAAGTTCAGAGCCTATGCCTGCCACTTTCTACAGAGACGGATTACATAAATGACTAGGAAAGACTAGAAAATGAAGGTTTTTCTCTTTTGTGTTTCACAAATAAGCTAATCCATATGTATTCCTTCCCAAAATGTAATATTTATCAAAGAAGCCATTGCTTGAAAATTACAACGGTTTATGACTATGGAACCCATAATCTAACAGAAGGCAATATAGTAGCTCTGTTTGTTTTTTAAAGAAAATTCAGTGGAGTTAAGTATTTCAATATACACCATGAAATCATGACTAAGGTTGGGGCTGTATTAGAACCTTCTTGGTTAAAACACAGTTCACGGAGGCGGGGCAAGATGGCAGCACAGTGAGGGGTGGAATTTGGTTTGTTCTCCAGGGCAGCTAATAGCCAGAATGGTAATATACAACTGCTGGGGGAACATCAGTAACTAGACACGCAGCGTACACCAGTCTGGACCAGATGGAAGGGCTGTGATCCCACACAGAACTATAAGGCCCCCAACATGCAGAGGCTGGCACCCCATCCGCATGGGCACAGCAGGCTGGTTCCCCCAGGGGAAAGGAAACTGATTTTTCTAGCAGTGAGGGATCAGCTCAACCAAGCTCCAATTCCAGAATTATTTAACAAATTCTGACTATTGAATACAAACCCCCACCTCAGATAAACCTAGAATAAGAACTAAAGAGAACTAGGAGTTTTTGCCCCTGCAGAGAGGGGGCAGGGCTGACAAAAAAAAAAAAGAGAGAGAGAAAAAAGAAACAAAAACCAGAGGCTTTCTGAGTGGACAGTACAAAATATTGGGAAAGGGCTAGATCCCAAGAAAAGGGGGCACATAGAGCCTGGAGATACATAGAGCCACCTACCAACTCAAGGTCTTGACTGACAAACCCAAGGAGCACAGGTCTGGCTCTGAAAATGCTTTTTTGCATTTTTTTTTTTAACTACTTAAAGTAGTTAACTACTTGAAGATAGAAATGAAGCACTCTTCCACTCTAGCACTGCTGGAGGCAAGGGCGGAATTAAGTTTGTCTGACAGACAAAGTAACTAGTCAGGTGAAAGGGGTTAATTCCTTAAAGGGTGTTATCTTCCCTAAGAAAAGGGGGGCAGGACCCAGTGCAAGTGGAATCCCTACATCAAGGAATTCAGGCCCTAGGGACTGGAAAACAGAAGGAATCAAAGCAATCCTACCACCTCAAGTCTGTCTCAAGCATGCCTCAGGCAGGGACAGTCTACTGAAATCAAAGGCACCAATCACTTTAAGCTGGGGGGAAGCCTAGGGAAAATAAGTACCAACTGCTGCACAGGATAAGAAAAGCACAGAGTCTAGAGGCTTCACGGAACAGTCTGATAATCTGCTGGGTCTCACCCTCAGGAAAAACTGATGCTGGCTACTCTTTCCTCCTGAGACACGTCCCTGTATGGTCTGTGAAAATCTGACCATACAGATCCTCCTCAAAAAAAAGGGCTCCATTTCCGGACCATGCACCCCGCCTCCCCCCACAAAAAAAAGGCTCTGTATAGGCAGGCCCAGAAACAGAAAAACAAGAACTGAAAAAATTCTGATCACTTAGACTGTACCTATGCTACAGGTCTAGAAAAAGTTGCACTGAATGTCAGAGAACAGAGAAAGAACAAATCCATCCAGCAAGAAAACCCTCCATAAAAGAATGAAAACGACCTCCAGAATAAACTAATCAAAGAAATCAAATGACTAGACGTCAACAAAAAATAATACTAGGAAAATCGAAGATACAGCCCAGTCAAAGGAACAAGTCAACACTTCAAATGAGAAAGATTCAGGATGTTCGAACAGACATGAAAAAAATCTCACCAAAAATAAAATCAATGAGTTGAGGGAGGATATAAAGAAGACAAGGGGCAAAGTAAAAGAACTCAAAAATCTGAAAAAACAAATCAACTTAAGGAAATGAAAGGTACAACAGAAGAGATTAAAAAAAAACAATGGAAACTACAACAAAAGATCTGAAGAGGCAGAAGAAAGAATTAGTAAGCTAGAGGATGGGACATCTGATATCCAACACACAAAAGAAAATTTCCGGAAAACAAGGGAAAAACATGAGCAGGGTCTCAGGGAAGTAAATGAAAAATTGAAGCACACAAATGTAAATATTGTGGGTGTCCCAGAAGAAGAGAAGGGTAAAGGAGGAGAAAGACTAATGGAGCAAATAATCATTGAAAATTTCCCATCTTTAAGGAAAGACGTAAAATTACAGATCCAATAAGAGCAGCATACCCCAACACAGAATAGATCCAAATAGACATACTCCACATTTACTAATCAGACTGTCAAATGTCAAAGACAAAGGGAGTATTTTGAAAGCAACAAGAGAAAAGCAATCCATGACATACAAGGGAAGCTCAATAAGACTATATGTGGGATTCTCAGCAGAAACCAGAGGCAAGAAGGGTGTGGTATATTTAAGATTATAAAAGAGAAAAACTGCCAAACAGGAATTCTATACCAAGCAAAACTGTCCTTCAAAAATGAGGGGAAAATTAAAAATGTTTTCAGATAATCACTGAGAGAATTTGTGACTAAGAGACTGGTTCTGTAAGAAACAGTAAAGGGAGCTGCAGGTAGAGAAAAAAGGCAGGAGAGGGATGTATGGAGAAGAGTGTAGAAATGGAGACTACCAATAAAAGTAAAGAGAGAAAAAAAGATTAGGTATGACATATAAAATCCAAAAGACAAAACGGTAGAAGTACTGCCTTTACAGTAATAAAACTGAATGCTAACGGATTAAATCCCCCAATCAAAAGACACAGACTAGCAGAATGGATTAAAAGATAGGACCCTTCTATAAGCTGTGTACAGGAAACTCATTAGACCTAAGGCTAAAAATAGGTTGAAAAAAAATTGGTTGAATGTGCAAGGGTGGGAAAAGATATTTCATGCAAATAACAATCAAAAAAGAACAGAGTGGCTATACTAATATCTGACAAATTAAACTTCAAAACAATAAAATTAAAAGAGACTAAGGACATTATGTATCAATAAAAGGAACAATTCAACAAGAAGACATAACAATCATAAATATTTATGTGCTGAGCCAGAGTGCTCCAAAATACATGATGCAAACACTAACAGAACTGAAAGGGGAAACAGACACCTCTGCCAAAATAGTTGGAGACTTAAATACCCTGCTTTCATCAATGGACAGGACATCTGGACAGAGGATCAATAAGGAAACAGAGACTTTGAATAATACAATAAATGAACAAGACTTAACAGACGGGTACAGAACATTATACCCTACAACAGCAGGACATAAATTCTCTCAAGTGCTCATGGATCATTCTCAAGGATAGACCATATGCTGGGTCACAAAGCAAGTCTCAATAAATTTTTAAAGACTGAAATCATACAAAATACTTTCACAGATGATAATGGAATAAAGTTGGCAATCAATAACAAGCAGAGGATCAGAAAATTCACAAATATCTGATGGCTAAACAACACACTCTTATACAACCTGTGGGTTAAGGAAGAAATTATAAGAGGTATCAGTAAATATCTCGAAGCAAATGAAAATGGAAACACAAGATACCAAAATTTAGGGGATGCATCGATAAATCCCAGAGTGATTTGAACAGTTTAAAGTATTTGCAAAGACCCCTTGGGGGAAGGCAAGAAAGGGGGAAAACTCAACCTTCCCAAGTGGAGAATTCTTGGTATTCTCACAAGCAGTGGGGACAACCAAAGCAATAGGGGGAGCCCTCAATCTGGGGGGTTATTCATACGAAACTTATTCCCGCAAAGGATAGGCTAAGCCTACTAAAATTAGACATAAGAGTCACCCCCAAAGAACTTTTTTTGTTGCTCAGATGCGGCCTGTCTCTCTCAGCCAACACGACGAACTCACTGCCCTCCCCTTCTCTACGTGGGACATGACTCCAAGGGGTGTGGACACCCGGCAACATGGGACAGAAAGCTTAGAATGAGCTGGGACTCAGAATCAAGGGACTGAGAAAACCTTCTTGACCAAAAGGGGAAAGAGCGAAATGAGACAAAATAAAGTGTCAATGGCTGAGAGATTCCAAACAGAATCAAGAGGTTATCCTGAGGGTTATTCTTATACATTATAGAAATGTCACCTTTTTAGTCAGGGTATAATGGAGAGGCTGGAGGGGAACTGCCTGAAAATGTAGAGCTGTGTTCCAGTAGCCATGTTTCTTGAAGATGACTGTATAATGATATAGCTTTCACAATGTGACTGTGTGATTGTGAAAACCTTGTGTCTGATGCTCCTTTTATCTACCTTATCGACAAATGAGTAAAAAACTGTGCTGGTTTGAAAGGAAGTATGCCACCTAAGAAAAGCCATGCTTTAATATAAATCCCATTTCATAAAGGTAGAATAATCCCTATCCAATACTGTATATTTGAAACTGTAATGAGATCATCTCCCTGGCTGATGTGATTTAGTCAAGAGTGGTTGTTAAACTGGATTAAGGGATGACATGTCTCCACCCATTTGGGTGGGTCTTGATTAGTTTCTGAAGTCCTATAAAAGAGGAAACATTTTGGAGAATGAGAGATTCAGATGGAGCAGCAGCAGCACCACGAAGCAGAGTCCACCAGCCAGTGACCTTTGGAGATGAAGAAGGAAAATGCCTCCTGGGGAGCTTCATGAAACCAGAAGCCAGGAGAGAAAGCTAGCAGATGATGCCGTATTTGCCATGTGCCCTTCCAGCCGACAGAGAAGCCCTGACTGTGTTCGCCATGTGCTTTCTCACTTGAGAGAGAGACCCTGAACTTCATCAGCCTTCTTGAACCAAGGTATCTTTTCCTGGATGCCTTTGATTGGACATTTCTATAGACTTGTTTTAATTGGGACATTTTCTCAGCCTTAGAACTGTAAACCAGCAGCTAATTAAATTCCCCTTGTTAAAAGCCATTCTGGTATATTGCATTCCGGCAGCTAGTGAACTAGAACAAAAACATATGGATTAAAAGTAAATAAATAATAGGGGAAACAAATGCTAAAATAAATTTAGTAAATTGAAATGCTAGTGGTCAATGAAAGGGAGGGTTAAGAGGATGGTATGTATTCATTTTTTTCTGTTTCTTTTTATTTCTTTTTCTGAATTGATGCAAATGTCTAAGAAAAGATCATGATGATGAATGTACAACTATGTGATGATACTGTGAGTTATTGATGATATATCAAGAATGGAATGATCATATAGTAAGAATGTTTGTGTCTGTAGGTTGTTATGTTGAATAATAATAAAAAAATAAAAAGGATAATCAATAAATTTAAAACTAAAACAAAAATTTTAGGGGATGCAGCAAAGACAGTACTAAGAGGGAGATTTATTACTTTAAATGCCTATATTAAAAAAGAAGAAAGACCAAAAATCAAGGAATTAACTGTTCACTTGGAAGAATTAGAGAAAAAACAGCAAAGCACCCCCAAAACAAACGAAAAGAAAGAAATAAGAAAGATTAGAGCAGAAATAAATGACACCAGAAGGAAATACAGAAGATAAAGACTAGGATGGTATATATATATTTACCAAAGCCTAGAGTGGACAATTATGGTGATTAAATGTACAAATATAAGAAAAGTTTTACATGAAGGAGAACAAATAAAGGTCAACACTGCAAAGTGTTGAAAATGGAATGGTATAAGGAAAAAATACAATCAATGCAAACTAGAGTCTATATTTAATAATAACGTTGTAATACGCTTCCACTGAATGTAACAAAAGCAAAAACACAAAAGCTAAATGTCAATAAGTAGGGGATATGAGGGAGGGGTATGAGATTCTTTTCAGAAGAAATGGAAATGTTCTCATACACATTTTGGTGGTGAAGCCATGGCTATTTGATTATACGGGGAACCATTGACTTTTTAATCTAGGTTGAACTGTATGGTGTGTGAATAAAACTGTTTAAAAATGAACAGAGATACAAGTGCTGGAGAAAACACAGGCAGAGAGATGTACCCATACACTGTTAGTTGGGAATTAGAGTGTTACAGCCCCTCTGGGGAGCAGTGTGGTGGCTCCACTGGAGCCTGTGTTCTCAAAAGGAATGGACATTTGCACTGTGTTTAGAGAGCAGTGTGTGATCTGCAATGGACAGAGGTGGCCTATGGGTACATCGACTGATGAAAAGAAGTGTGAACTTTGCAGTTGTTTGTGCATACAACTGCAAGAAGGAATGAAGCTGTGAGGGAGGTTACAGGAAGGAATGAAGGTATGAGGCATGCAAGTAGGTGAATGAACCTTGAGGACATTTGTATGTTGAGTGACTAAGCCAGAAAGAAAAGACAAATGTAATGCTTCACTAATACAGATAAACTATAATGTACAAACAGAAATGAATTCCAGAGCATAGGTTATCAGGTGAAGGCCTACTGTAAAGGTTTCTAGATGATAGGCTCTTACAACAGTTACAACTATTCCTGAGTTTCTGCTATTATTTCTAAATTCTGAGATGCTGTGCTCTTTGTGTATAACCTGTTCACTCCCTGGAATTCTGGGCATCTGTGTGACACTTGCAAACCAGAGCTAGAATTCTGCAGTGAAAGTTCAGCATTACCCCATATAGCAACTGCTAAAAACAATGAAAAAGTGATCAGACATTATTTGAACACCAAAATTATACAGAACCTTGAATAGGGAGTGAGATTCTCCTGGTTTGTACAGGTTGGTGTGATGCCCTAATATATCCCAGGGCAATCTGGGCAAAAGATAAAAATTATCTGCAAAGTTCCGTTGAAGGACTGAGGAAAAGGTGAAAACATTAAACTTCCCCACCTGGGGAAGACCTGATATTCTCATCAGCATTAGCGACTGTCAAGTTGATGGGCCAGGCCTTCTATCTGGGGCTCGACCTAATGAAAGTTATTCCTGCAAAGCTAAGCCTATTTATGATTATGCCAAGAGTCATTATCACAGATATTCATCTCTTGCTCATTTGTGGCTTTCTCTCTAAACCAACTCTGCAGGTGAACTCACTGCCCTCCCGCCTACATGGGACATGACTCCCAGAGGTGTAAATCTCTTTTGCAATGTGAGACATGACTCCCAGGAATGAGCCTGAACCTAGAATCATGGGATTGAGAAAGCTTTCATGACCAAAAGAGGGAAGAGAAATGAAACAAAATTTCAGTGGCTGAGAGATTTCAAATGGTCTTAGGAGTTCATTCTGGGGGTTACTCTTATGCAGTATATAGATATCCCTATTCAGTTTTTGGTGTATTAGTGTACATAGAGGGAAATACATGATACTTTTTAACTATAATCCAGTAGCCTTGATACTTGAAGATGACTGTATAATTAATTATATAGTTTTTAAGTGTGACCTTGTGATTGTGAAAACCTTGTGACCGACACTCTCTTTATCCAGTGTATGGATAAATGAGTGAGAAAAGGACAAAAAAATAAATGATGGGGGTGGTGGAGGGTATGGGATGCTTTGGATGTTCTTTCTTACTATTTTTTTCCTACTTTTATTTTTATCTTTGGAGTAATAAAAATGTTCCAAAATCAATTGTGATGAATGCACAGCTATATAATGATACTGTGAACCACTGACTGTACACTTTGGATGATTATACTGGTATGGGAATACATAATATCTGTAACTAAAATTGCATTAAAAAAACAATATCTAACTACATGCTTTCTACAGGAGATGCAAATTACATTTAAACACACATATAGATTAAAAGTAAAAGGCTGGAATAGGATATAACCACTGAAAAATAGTAACCATAAAAGAATCTAATTAAAGTAGACAAAATTGACTTTAGCAGAACAACTGACTAGAAACAAAGAGGGACATACGATAATGATAAAATCTCAATGCATCAGGAAGATGTAACAATTATAAATGATTAAAGCAATTTGCCTAAATGTATGTGGAGATGCCTAAAATATTGGAAGCAAAAACTGACAATTAAAAGAGGGAACAGACATGTCAACAAGTTATACTGAAGACTGCAGTAATCATCTCTCAGTAACTGATAGAACAATTTGAACAAAAGCAGTGAGGGAGAAGATGGCGGCTTAGTAAGACGTGCAGGTCTTAGTTCCTCCTCCAGAAAAGCAACTAAAGAAAAAAACAATATGAAACAGCTCCCGGAGCCACGACAGAGACCAAAAAGACAGCGTACCCCATTCTGGAACGGCTGAACGGGCAGGGAGAATCCGCTGCGGTGAGATACCCGAGGGGTGCGTGTTTTCCCGGCCGGGGCGGCTGGTGACTAGGGTCCCCTCCACGCACGTGGCTCCCCGGTCTGACTGGGACCGTTGGATAGCGGGGCCCTCCCGCCAAGCTTGGTGTCTCGGGCCAGCTGGACAATTTGGACTGGCAATCCCCCAAGCCACGGCGGCCGGCGACCCCCCCTCCATGTGCGGTTTCCCGGGCCGACTGCAAGATTCGGATTGGCAAGTTAAAGGAGCCACAGCATCTTTTACTGGTGGGCCCTGCAGACAGATGAGCGCCACGAGCGCCACCTACTGGGCAGGAAAAGAAAAACAGAGCCCAGAGATTTCACAGAAAAACCTTTCAACCAGCCGGGTCCCACACCCAGGGAAATCTGATCAAATGCCCAGACACCAGCAGAAAATAATGGATGACGCTCGGAAAATTGAAGATATGGCCCAGTCAAAGGAACAAACCAATAGTTCAAATGAGATACAGGAGCTGAGACAACTAATGCTGAATATACGAACAGAAATGGAAAAACTCTTCAAAAACCAAATCAATAAATTGAGGGAGGACATGAAGAAGACATGGGCTGAACAAAAAGAAGAAATAGAAAATCTGAAAAAACAAACCACAGAACTTATGGGAGTGAAGGACAAAGAAGAAAAAATGGAAAACACAATGGATACCTACAATGGTAGATCTAAAGAGACAGAAGCTACAATTAGTGAACTGGAGGATGGAACATCTGAATTCCAAAAAGAAACAGAAACTATAGGGAAAAGAATGGAAAAACTTGAGCAGGGGATCAGGGAACTGAATGACAATATGAAGCGCACAAATATATGTGTTGTGGGTGTCCCAGTAGGAGAAGAGAAGGGAAAAGGAGGAGAAAAACTAATGGAAGAAATTATCACTGAAAATTTCCCAACTCTTATGAAAGACCTAAATTTACAGATCCAAGAAGTGCAGCGCACCCCAAAGAGAATAGACCCAAATAGGCGTTCTCCAAGACACTTACTAGTTAGAATGTCAGAGGTCAAAGAGAAAGAGAGGATCTTGAAAGCAGCAAGAGAAAAACAATCTGTCACATACAAGGGAAACCCAATAAGACTATGTGTAGATTTCTCAGCAGAAACCATGGAAGCTAGAAGACAGTGGGATGATATATTTAAATTACTAAAAGAGAAAAACTGCCAACCAAGACTTCTATATCCAGCAAAATTGTCCTTCAAAAATGAAGGAGAAATTAAAACATTTATAGACAAAAAGTCACTGAGAGAATTTGTGACCAAGAGACCAGCTCTGCAAGAAATACTAAAGGGAGCACTAGAGTCAGATACGAAAAGACAGAAGAGAGAGGTATAGAGTAAAGTGTAGAAAGAAGGAAAATCAGATATGATATATATAATACAAAAGGCAAAATGGTAGAGGAAAATATTATCCAAACAGTAATAACACTAAAAGTTAATGGACCGAATTTCCCAATCAAAAGACATAGACTGGCAGAATGGATTACGACCCAGCAATACCACTGCTAGGTATCTACTCAAAAGACTTAAGGGCAAAGACACAGATGGACATTTGCACACCAGTGTTTATAGCAGCATTATCTACAATTGCAAAGAGATGGAAACAGCCAAAATGTCCATCAACAAATGAGTGGCTAAACAAACTGTGGCGTATACCTACGATGGAATATTATGCAGCTTTAAGACAGACTAAACTTATGAAGCATGTAATAACATGGATGGACCTAGAGAACATTATGCTGAGTGAGTCTAGCCAAAAACTAAAGGACAAATACTGTATGGTCCCACTGATGTGAACTGACATTCGAGAATCAGCTTGGAATATATCATTGGTAACAGAGACCAGCAGGAGTTAGAAACAGGGTAAGATAATGGGTAATTGGAGCTGAAGGGATACAGACTGTGCAACAGGACTAGATACAAAAACTCAAAAATAGACAGCACAATAATACCTAAGTGTAATGTAACTATGTTGGAACATGAAGCTGCACCTGAAATATAGTTTTTTGTTTGTTTGTTTGTATCTTTTGTTTTTGTTTTTTTCTTTATATATATTTTTTATTAGTATTATTATTTTAATTCTCTTCTCTATATTAACATTCTATATCTTTTTCTGATGTTTTGCTAGTTCTTTTCCTAAATCGATGCAAATGTACTAAGAAATGATCATACATCTATGTGATGATACTAAGAATTACTGAGTGCATGTGTAGAATGGAATGATTTCTAAATGTTGTGTTAATTTCTTTTCTTTTTTTTGATTAATAAAAAAAATAAATAAATAAAAATTCATATGAAACCGAAAAAAAAAAAAGCAGTGAGAATATGGAAGAGCTGAACATCACTATCAACCAACTTATTATGACATACATAGAATACTACATCTAACAATACAGAATGCATATTCTTTTCAAGTACTCATGAAAATTCTCCAGGATGGACCATACGCTAGAATATAAAACAAGTACACTTCAAAATATTGAAATCATATACAGTATCTTTTTCAACCAAAGGAAATTTAACTTCAAATCAAATATTGAAAGAAAATTAACAGATTAAAAGTAAGTAACATAAGATACTATATCACAAGAAAACTAGAAATTAACTTGAATGAAACTGAAACTATCCATTTATTTTATGGGATGCATATAAAGCAGTTCTAAGAGGAAAATATATAGTTTCAAATGCTTATATTAAACATGAAGATTAACTAAAACCAACTAAATTACCACCTCAAAAATTAAAAAAAAAATCAAATCCAACATAAAATAAATACTTGATGATCAGAGCATAAATCAGGGAAACGGAAAAGAGAAAACTAATGAAAATAGAAGTTGGTAAAAACAGACAAACACTAGCTAAAATAGTCAAATAATAAAGAGAAGGCACAAAAGAAGAAAATCAGGAATTAAAGAAAGAACATTATTAAAGACCCCATAACAATGAAAATGAGTTGAAATAATATTAACAATTTCTAGCATAAAAGTAAACAATTCAGATAAAATGGATAAAATTTCTAGATAAACATAAATTACCAAAACTGATTCGAAAAAAAGAAAATCAGAACAGACCTATATTGAATAAAGAAATTGAATTACAACCTGGAACACTTCCCGCAAAGAAAAGCCTAGGCTCAGACAACTTCACTAGTGAATTCTACCTAACATTTAAAGAATACCAACCCTACACAAACTTTTCCAGGAAGGATACTTCCTAATTATTTTGAGGTCAGCATCACCCTGATACCAAAGCCAAAGAAAAAAAACTAGAAGAAAACTAGCAACCAATATCCTACATTAAGATGTCTATCTATTAAAAAGCCCATAAAAAAATATTAGCAAACTGAACATGGCAACATAGAGAAATGATCACCTGCCATGAATGACTGGATTTATCACAGGAATGCAGGATTGGTTTAACATCAGAAAATTAATTAACAACATGATTATCAATGTGAAAAATCTTATGAATGTATAAAAAAGATATTTGAACTAATAAGCCCAGGATACAATAACAATATATAAAAAGCAGTTGTATTTCAACACGTAAGCCATGTAAAATCCAAATATGAAATTAAGAAAATAATTCCATTCACAATAGCATGCAACATAATAAAATACTTAGGAATAAGTTTAAGAAAATGCATGTAAGATCTACACACTTAAACCTACAAGATATTGCTAGGAGAACTTTAAGAGCTAAGTAAATGGAGAAATATATCATGGAAACTCTATAGAGTTAAAAATGACCTATAGGTCCAACACAATCTCTATCAAAATTTCAGTAGACTTTTTTGGTAGAAGGTAAACTAATTTAAAAGTTTTATTTGGCATGCTATATAATTATTATTTGGACATTTATTTAAATATGTCTATGGATAAGCTAATTAAGAGTAGGTGGTTAAGACTTTCATTTGTTAAATGTAAAAATATTTGTATCTTCATATTTTCCTGAAATCAGAAAAACGTTTAGTAACACAGGTCATTACTATAACAATGTAGATATTTGTAATAAATTTCTACTTGATATTTTCAGAACATTCACAGTTTTGACGGCTTATCAAGTGGTATTTAAGTTAGTGTTTAATATTTAGAACTTAAGAACTCTGCTACTTGAATTTGTACATTTTTTCCTTGTTGCCTTAATTTTAAATTGGTTTATGAAACTTACTGCGCAGACACAGGTTTTACAATGATTGTATGGATACTTTATTTAAATATGCCTATAGCTAAACTAAGATATCCATTTTTGGTGGTTCCAAGTGTACTGTTTATTTCTTTTTTTAATTAAAAAATTATTTGGGAATCCAAAGGACTTAAAAAGCCCAAACAATTGCAAAAAAGAAGAACACAGAGGATTCTCATTACTCAATTTTAATAACTAACTGGCAGAATTCTCACTTGCCATATGGGAGACCTGGGTTTGATTCTAAGACCATGCACTACGAGGGGGAAAAACTGACTCTTTTAAAAAGAATAAACACAAAAATAACAAATATAAACAATAAATAAATAATAAATCTAACTACATTGGTGTAAAGACAAACACAAAGACCAAAAGAACACAAAGTAGAGCCATTTCTCTGTCTATTGGATGGTTCCCCAAGCGGGAGTCATTTTCAGGCTTCCACCTGCTTTCTCCCTTTCGCTCTCTGACCTACTTTCTCCCTGCTTCCTTACCTCAATAAATCTGTTAATCTTTAAAATAAAAGAATACAAAGTCCAAAAAGAAACATACCAATTTATAGTCAACTCAAAGAAAATTCAAAAATCAATTCAATTAAAAGGTAATTCAAATGGAAAAGGATAGCTTTTTCTAATGCAACTATCTGAAAGCAACATGAAAAGATGAATTTAGACCCTTATCCCAATTAACACAGAAAAGTTAACTCAAAGAGAATCATACATCTAAATGTAAGTGCTTATGCTCTAACACATCAAGAAGAAAACAGAAGAAAATATTTGTGATCATAGGATAGGCAAGTATTTCTTACACATGATACTAAAATTGATCCATAAAAGAAAAACTGAGACTGAACTTTATTCTACAAAAGATACCATAAGAAAATGAAAAGACAAGTACAGAATGGGGAAAAATCTGTAAAACATGAACCTATAAAGAACTTGTATCCATAAAAAGAACTCTTAAAATGCAATAAAGACAGAAACCTCAATTTTAAAATTCTTTTAGCAAAAAGACTCTAATCGACACTGTACGGAGGATATACAAATGGCTGATAAGCACATAAAATGATCCTTAACATGCTGGTCATGAGAGAAATGCAAATTAAAACTATTATGTGACATCACTACATACTCACAAAATGATATAATAAAAAAGACTGACAATATACCAAGTGTTAATGAAGTTATAGAGAAACTGGCAGCCTCATAAATTGCTGGTAGAAATCTAAAATGGTATAGCAACTTTGGGAAATAGTTTGGCAGTTTACTAAGGTGCTAAATATATACTGACCATAAAATCTACCAATTTTATTCCTTAATAGCCATCTAACAGAAATGAAAGCATATATCCACACAAAGGCTTGTACATTAATGTTTATATTAGTGCTACTTATAATAACCAAAATATGAAATTATTCAAGAACTGATCATTTCTTTTCAGCAATGAAAAGAAATAACTACAGATATATGCAAGTGTGAATAAACCTTCAAAACATTATGCCAAGTGAAAAAAAACCCCACAAAAGTCTCTATATTATATGATCTCATTCATAAGAAATTTCTAGAAAAGGCAAAATTACAGGCAGAAAAATCAGCATTTGCAAGGAAATTAGGGTTAGAGTAGGTCTGAATGCTAACACGCACAGAGAACTAACTATATTGATAGATGTTTCTAAAATCAGTGATGGCTGTATAGCTATACAAGTTTACTAAAATTCACTGGAGCTATACACAAAACAATGGGTGGCTTTCATGGTATACATATTATAACAGAGCTGTTTTTGAAAAGAGATACACACATAGAATAAAAAAATAAGCAGTGCCAGGAAAACTACTCAATTAATGGATAAAGGATTCTACGAACTGGCGTATACATAAAATGTTACACCCTACTGTTATCAACTAAAGTGAGAACTTACTTGAAGACCACAAATTCCTAGGAAAAATATTTACCTGAGACTCATGAACTCTTTCTGAAATTAGAAAATTTTATATGCATATCCAAATATGTATGTTCCTCAGATTTCAAAAGAAATCTATGTCCTTGGTGAATATCTTAACTTTCTCTTTATGATTTCTTCAACTCATTGTTTGAGAAGATTTCAGTACACGTGAAAACCTCCTCTACTGAAATTTTTCACCTCTCATAGGAAAAATGAAAAAAACAAGGTTACAATAACAGCAAGAGTTCAAAGGATTATATATGTTGGCTTTAAATATGTAATGCACCAAAATTAATTGCTATTAAGTTTGTTTCTCTGAAATAAAAAGACTGAACTAAGAGTCATCAGGTCTCTTCTATACCTTTGTGTTCTACATTGCTAGTTGCCGGAATGCAATATACCAGAAACAGAATGGCTTTTAAAAAGGGGAATTTAATACATTGCTAGTTTACAGTTCTAAGGCCGAGAAAATGTCCCAATTAAAGCAAGTCTATAGAAATGTTCAATCTAAGGCATCCATGGAAAGATACCTTGGTTCAAGAAGGCCAATGAAGTTCAGAGTCTCTCTCTCAAGTGAGAAGGCACATGGAATCATTTGCTAGCTTTCTCTCCTGGCTTCCTTTCATGAAACTCCCTGGGAAGTGTTTTCCTTCATCTCCAAAGCGCTGGCTGATGGACTCTCTGCTTCTCTTGGCTATGTGGTTCTTCTCTGCTCTCTCTGAATTACTCTAATTATCCAAAATGTTTCCTCTTTCACAGAACTTCAGAAACTAATCAAGACCCACCCAAATGGGAGGAGATACACCTCCAGCTAATCCAGTTTAACAACCACTCTTGACTAAATCACATCTCTAGGGAGATTATCTAATAACAGTTTCAAATATACAGTACTGAATAGGGATGAGAAGAAACGGCTGCCTTTACAAAATGGGATTAGGATTAAACATGGCTTTTCTAGGGTACATACATCCTTTCAAACCAGCACACTTTGCTTTAGGAAGAAACTAGCTTCCGACTTCAGCACTTTCTGAAAAGAGGAGGCCCAGTGAGCAATTACTCCTACTTCATTGCCCAGACAAGGATGGCAGAGGACCATAACACATTTGAGTTAGTGAAATGATCCAATCAAGGCTATTCTACAATTGGCTGAGACCATCAGGATGCCATGAAATCCTCTAACTTTCCCTGTGAAGAGAAAAACTAGGACTTACACAGCTAAGCCAAGGTATAGAAGGAACTGATAGCCATAAAGTAACCAAGTAAGTCCAAACTATTCTAAAAGAAAAATTATTCTGAGACTCATGAAATATATAAAATCTATGAGCAATAATGGGCAGGGTACCATTTTTACCTATTTCTTTATTCTATGACCTTCCTTACTCTTTAGATGCCCACTTTTATGAGTATCTAAAATAGCTATCCAAAAAAAGTATGGGAGAAATAAAAGATGTTGTAAATCATTCAAAATCAACCTACGAAAGACTGCAAAATAACATCCAAGTTCAAAAGTGCACTCTCCAATTTTAAAATGTTCCAGTTCCTCACAAACAGATTAACCACCTGAAGATCCTGTTAAAATACAGATTCTAATTCAGTAGGTCTGGGGTGGGGCCTAGGATGCTTATCAAGTTCCCAGGTAATTCCAAAGTATCTGGTCCAAGGACCATACTTTACATAGTAATACTCTAGAATCACTGTCTTTTTTTACATTTTGAGAGAAAGGATACCTATCAAAATTTTTGTAATACATGTGTTTTATCAATATATGTGCATTTATTTATAATTTAGATATATGCACTACTATAGTAATATATAAAGTAATTAAAAATAATACAAAAAACCTACACTTATAGTCAAGATGGAGTAACAGCCATTACCCACCCACCTAAAACAACTATAAAAAAACAAAACGTATGAAACAATAACTTTGAACTCAAGGACAGTAATCCCCAAGAGGGAAAACATCAAGGTAATCCCAGATTACTGGGTTTCCATAAACTGACCAAACAATAGTGAGTCCAAGAACACCAAGGCAGTTAGCATGTAGGGAAAAACACCAGGAAGGGGAGAAGTGCCTCAAGTTCTGAATATCTGCCAAACATTCCCCTGATTCTTCAGGTAAGTACTGATTAGGAAATAAGTGTTAGGAAACTATCTGGGATTAGGGAAAAGTCACCCAAAAGAAGGAGAGATAAAAATGACCAAATATGACACAGGGTTGGGATTAATTTGGGTTCCCAGCAGTCACAGTGGAAACCTCATAATAAAGACAACTCTGGATAGAATGACAAAAAGGGTATTCATAAAGTAATGATAAAGTAGGTTGATTTTGAATGATTTACAACATCTTTTATTTCTCCCATACTTTTTTTTGGATAGCTATTTTAGATACTCATAAAAGTGGGCATCTAAAGAGTAAGGAAGGTCATTCCTTACTCTAGACTAAACTAAATGCTGCTCTGGTTCCACCTTAAAAAAAATCATGAAACCAAGACTTGAAAAAATTAAAATTTTTCCACATCACTCAACTAGAAAAAATCTCAAAAATGTTTATAGGAATGCAAAAAAATCCAGCACCCAAAGACTCAGGTCTTTGACAACAGAGGATCCCAGGATTGAGCCTGGCCCTGGCACCATGGGATTGACGATGTCTTCTGGACTAAAAGGGGGAAAGAAGTGCAACAAAATAAGGTAATCAGTGGTTAACAGAGTTCAAATGGAATCAAGAGGCTATTCTAGAGGCTACTCCTAAGCAAGCTTCAGCTATAGTGCTAATTGTCATGGTTTGCCACTGCCTAACTAACATCATTCCCCTCAAGTCCAGAGAATACCTACAGTTCTAACTGAGACTCTACGAAAGTTTCATGTACTAAATTCTTTTTCCTGAAACCTATAACCTCCACAAAGGTGGAGGTTAGGACTTAGGCCAAAGGTAAAGGACTTAGGCCAAATAAGTCCTGAAACCAGAGGGACAGCCTCTACGAGAATATGAATTAATTCCATCTCCCTATTTTATAATGTTGATATCCCTTTTAAACAAAATGAAAAATTTAGAATGGGTATAACCCAAAGACCCCTATAGATTAGGAGTAGGCTCAAAGAAGAAGAAGGAATTAAAACAGAGAAGATAGGATTTAAAAAGAGTATGACTGCTGAATCACTATAATATTTCTTTTAGCTTCCAGTATTCCGGAACAACTAGAAGGGAAAACCTGTCAATGTGGAATCATAATCCATACCAAACTTTCAAATCTGTTCTGTAACTACTTATTAAAATGTACTTTGAAAATTGATTTTTTTTGGGCATATGTTATATTTCACAATAAAAAACGTTAAAAAAAATTCCAGCACCCAAAAAGTTAAAATTTACAATGACAGGCATCCAGTAAAAAATTACCAAGTATGCAAAGGAAGAAAATAACCTATAATGAAAAAGGAAAAAATAGAAACAGACCAAGAAATGATACAGATTAAAAGTTACTATAACTGTATTTCATATGTTCAAAGAAAATTGAGGACAAATTGAGCAGCATGTTAGGCAGAAACACAGAAAACATTTAAAGACCCAAATCAAACTTTTTAGAGATGACAAATACAATGGTTGAGATGAAAAATACCCAGGACAAGAGTAAAAGAAGATTAGAAACTGAACGTAAAAAAAAAAGATGAGTAAACCTGGACCCAAAGCAAGAGAAACTATCCAAAATGAAATACCAGAAAAAAAAATAACAATAAATAATTAGAGCAACAGTGGGCTGAAGAACAACTTCAAATGGCCTAATACATGTATAACTGGAGTTTCCAAAGGAACAGAGGGGTCAGGGAACACAAACTGAAAATTTCCTAAATTTGATGAAAATAATAAAAACCACCAGATTTAAGAACTCAAGCACAAAAAACATTGGGGGTGGGGGGAGTAGAGGGACACCATGTAAAGCCACATCATAAGCAAATTGCTTAAAGTCACTGCTAAAATTAATAGCAACCAAACATCCAATCAAGGCAGTTTGCAAAGAAGCAAGAAACTATGACTTTCAATGAAAATAATCAATCAAAACAGATGAAGAGATAAGTCCTGAAACCTAGAGGGCCCAGCCTCTACAGAATATCAACTGGTTCCATCTCCCTACCCCATACTACTAACAGCCCCTTTCAACATGAAAAAGTTAGAATGGCCATAGCCCAAATACCCCTAAAGAGTAGAACAGAAAGATCAAAGATGATGGTAGAGTTATACAGAGAAGGTAGGGTTTAACAAACAAATGTGATTGCTGAATCATTAAACCGATGTTTCAATTCTAGTCTAGAGCAGCTAGAAGTAAAAAACCTAAAATTGTGGAATTGTAATCCATGCCAAACTCTGAAATCTGTTCTATAACTAATCATTGTGCTGTGCTTTGAAATTTGTTGCTTTTTTGTATAGATGTCATTTTTCACAAAAAAGGAAAAGAAAGTAGATTGTGATGATAAAAAAACAGTTATTCCTTCTAGCCTCCTACATTCTAGAGCATCTAGAAGGAAAAACCTGAGACGATGGTATGGCAGCACATGACAAACTCTGGGATCTGTCCTGTAACTACTTGTTGAAGAGTGTTTTGAAAACTACTGTTTTTCTTTCTTTGTTTTGTATAATATGTTATACTATACAATAAAAAAAAGTTAAAAAAAAAAACAATAACAAAAACAGACCAAGAAATAACACAGATGAAAGACATAAGAACAAGAACATTTTATACAGGCTTTATAAATGTATTCCATATGCTGAAGAAGAAGCTGGAGGTAAGAGTGACCACGGAGCCATGGAGAGCATTGAAAAAGTATTTAAAGACATTATGGCTGAAAAAATTTTAAATTTGATGAAAACCATAAATACACAGATCAAGTTTGACAAACAAGCACAAGAAAACAGGGAAAATATACATCAAGGCACATCATAATCAAACTGCTTAAAATGAGTGATAAAAAGAAAAATCTTATAAGCAGTCAGAAAAAAAAAAGACATTACATACAGAGGAACAAAGGTAAGGATGACAGTGGATTTCTTATAAATAATGCAAGTCAAAGGTATTTATACCCAGTGAAAATATCTTACAAAAATTAAGATGAAATATTTAAACAAAATATTTATTTTTATATTTGGACATAAAAACATTGAAAGAACTCAGATGTACAGTATAATAAATGATAAAGGAATTCCTTCAAGCAGAAGGAAAATGATACCATACAGAAACCTGGATCACACATAACATATCAAACTATATCAAATTATTTTTTTAATAAAAATATTTAATAAATCTATCAAATCAAATGTAACCTAACAAAATTTCTGGGATGCAGTTAAAGCAATATTAGAGGGAAATTCACAATGCTTATATTACGGGAGAAAAGTCTCAAATCAATGACTTCACCTTTCCTCCTTAAGAAATAAGAAAAAGAAAAGCAAATGAAGCTCTAAGTAGAAGAAAATAAAGGTCATAGTGGAAATCAATGAGACCCAAAGAGAAGATCAATCAAAAACAGTAACTCAACAGAGAAAAATCAGTGAAACCAAAACCTGGATCTGTGAGACTATCAATATAATGGATGAACCTCTACTCAGACTAATCAGGAAAAAAAAAGAGATGCTGATATTACCTTGATATCCCAGCCAGAAAAAGATATCACAAATCAGCATCCTTCATGAACACAGATGTGAATATTCTTAAGCTTACAGCAAATCAAATCCAACAATATATTAAAAGAATTCATACATTATGACCAAGTACAGTTTAAGGAAGGTTTATCATCTGAAAAATGAATCAATGTAATTTACCATACTGGTAGAATAAAAAGAAAAAAACATGATAATTTCAAGAGATGGAAAAAAAAAGCATTTGATAAATCCTTTATCTAAACAATTTATATACATAAATATATATCCACATATATATAAACTCTGCAAATCAGGAACAGAAATGAACCTCCTCAAGTTGATAAACAGCACTGATGAAAAATGTACAGGGAACATCATGCTTAATAATGAGATTGACTGCTTTTCTCCTAAAATGATGAACAAAGCAACAATATTCGTTTCTATCACTTCTATTCAGTGCTGTAGTGGAGGTCCTAGCCCTAGGCAGAGCAATAAGCAAGAAACAGAAATTAAAGGCATCCAAAATGAAAAGTAAGAAGTAAAACTGTTTTTACATGTAGAAATCACACAGAAAAATAATTTTTTTAAGTATGAGATAAAAAACAAAGCTACTTTAAAATTTCATTTAAAAAGAAAGCTACTCACTCAGCGCATACAGTTTTCCCAGCTGATGTATGTGCAGATACTAAAACAGACTGATTATTATCAACACACTGAATGGCTTCTCTTTGAAAAGCATCAAGAATGAATGGGTATTTCTAAAAAAATAAAATATTAATAAGTGCATGAAAACACCTAGCCATAACAGAGTACCATTAAAATCAAGAGAGGGTATCTCTTAAAGGGTTTTGGGGGCATTCCTTTACCATCCTTTTTAGGAAAAAATATGCCAACCACTATTCAAAATAGGAACAGTAAAAATACCTTTAAGCATACAGCATAAAGGGTTAGTTTTGCTGGTATATACATTATATTAACAGTAATGAAATAATGACCATTTATTAAGAACATGCTTCATAGTAGACCCTTTGAGCAAGATACTTTTTATATATTATTATTAAGCTCCACAACAGCACCTATTATTTCCTTTCATAGACAGAAACTGAGGTTCTCAAAAGTACACTCCCTAACTTAGGTTCACTCAGCTAGGTGAAAACAGAGACAGACTTCAAATATAGGTCTATAAGACTTCAAGAGTTCACGTTTACTCTTTCACACCACACTGCCTTTTTCATTTGAAATTACTTGAAAATGTAAACTGCAATAATTTATTAGCTTAAAGTCTATCAGAACTTCAAAACCCACTTAATATAAGCATCTAATATATGCATTATCATTTGGGTTCCTTTAGAGGTTTGAGAATTATGTAAAATTGTATGTAAAACTTGTACAACATACATTTTTTCCCTACAGAAAAGATGTTAACTTTCATTAGGCTCTCTTTTAAATGTTAAGAATCACTACCTTAATTTTTCAAAAACTCATCATGTAATGCTTGGTTTCCAGCATGCTAGTTTTTGTTCTCACTGTATTTGTTTCCAGGTGGCTGGAACTCCTTGGTATCTGTACACACTGTTCTCAGTATAATAATCTATTCTCTGTATAATAATCATCTGAAAAAGTTTAGATTTAAGGATCTTAAGAAAAAGACAGACTCACAAAACTGTACAAACTGATTCATCACAGACCTTTGCAACTTTTCCAACTCGAGGTTTAAGTGGTAAATAATCTTCATGTGCAGGAAGCACAACCTAACGTCAAATTAAAATTCAAAAAATCACCAACTTACTATTGGGAATTGTCACATTTGGCACTTCACAAAAATGAAAGTGTCAAAACTAAAGGTGATGAATTACAGAGTGTCTAATAATCTTAAGACACTGTATAATTAAATAAACTAAAATTAAAGAACAACACAAAAAGTTAAAATGGCAACACTCAAAAATACCTCTACTAGCATTTGTCTCACAGCAAAGTTAAGTGAAAGATCACACATCTATTTCAGAAAGCTAGGCTAGATAAGTCCTGAAACCCAGAGTTAACAGTCTCTTCAAGAGCTCAACCTGGTGCACTCCCTATCCTATAATGTCAACACCCCTTTTCAAAATGAAGAGGTTACAATGGTCACAGCCCAAATATCATTAAAGACTGGGAGAAGAATCAAAGGAGGATTAATCAAAGGAGCTGTAATGGAGAAGATAGGATTTTATAGATGAGTATGACTACTAAATCATTAAATTGGTATTTCCTTTTAGTCTTCATTGCGTAAGAGCAGTTAGAAGGAAATACCTGAAATTGTGGAACTATAACCTATAGCATACATTGAAATTTGTTCTATAACTACTTCTTAAAATGCACTTTAAAATTAACCACCTTTTTTGTATATATGTCATATTTCACAGAAAAAATGTAAAAAAAAAAAAATCAACATTTCTATCTCCCGGCAGAAACTCTGTATTTATTAAGGTCTAGGACTTATCTTAGTTATCTTTGTGTTTTCCACATCGAAAGTCCTGACACTGTTTCTATATTGCTCACTGTATGATAGAAAACTAACTTATTGTATGAAGGGTCCACAGTTAAGATATGCACAGAAATTAGAAATCATAGCCAATAAACAGACATTAGACAAGATTAGCCGCTTTAAAAGTAGAAATTGCCAGTAAACTTGTGTGACTCAAGTAGAAATAAGGTGATATGGGTAGAATTTCAGAAAAAATGACTAGAATCTAAATATAATTAAGAAAAGTTAAACAATCAAAAATAAAACTTAATGAATTATACCCAGTATGAAGACTGTATTAGAAGTGTGATGTGCTAAATGGAGTCTATAACAGGAATTTGGTATTTCATACAGCACACTTCAAGACAAGAGTGAACTATGAGTTCTTAATGGTGAATGAACACTTTTGGGAGATGGGAATAGTTTTCATCGGTCTTTCCCTTAATACTAAATATTCCTCTTTAGTATGATTTCAAGAATGTTCTAAGTTTCTAATTCTGCTTTCCCGGTAGTTTGAGAAAGATGACTACTTATCTATTAAATTAAGAAAATCAAATTCTTTTGTATCCCTCAATCTCTTATAAGTACAATGAAAGTGAGTCTATCTAGACAGCCCAACCTTGGGTACAATAACAAGTTTCTGGACCTAAAAAGCTAAAGATTAGTGTCTAAATCACAACATGATCCCCACCCAAGTTAAGACCAACCATGGGACCGTATCTGATTAGTTGACCTCCTTCATGGGTCTCTCAATATTCCATGAGACATCAACAAAGGACATCAGCACAAAGCAATTAAGATTTCAGTAGCTCTGAGATTTAACAGCAACAAAATAAAAAACTGTGTTTTTATATCTCTCAGAATCAAAGGTTGTTTTTTAACTCTCTGGAAACAGTCTGAGTACCAACAACACATAAAAGACAGGTAAAAGACAAGAAGTCTGAAGAGACTAAGGAGTCAGAAAACCAGAAGAATGACTGAATCAAAAGGACTTAGCAATTAGTTACTAATGATCACTGCCAGAGCAGTTTCAAAAGAATGAAGAGAGAAAAAAATCTAATTTTAGCAGATTAATATATAAATAAACGGTTAGAAAGTGTAAACAGGGTTTCTTCCAGGAGTCTTCAAACAAATCACTCAACAGTAACTCTGAGAAGGCAGGGACATGTCTCTTTTGCTTATCTCTTTATACTCAGTACCTAATAAAATGTATTTGGCACTCAAAAATTATTTCTCAAATGGATGATTATAAAAGGGTAGAAGACAACAATGGTATGGTCTCCTTTAGAAAATGCTTACAAGAAAACAGGGGCTGCCAGGTCAAGATGGATGGAGGCTTAATAACGCGCGCATTTTAGTTCATCCTCCAGAACAACTACTAAATAACCAGAAACAGTACAGAACAGCTCCTGGGGCCTCGTCAGTGACCAGACACAGCATGCCGCAGTCTGGACCAGGTGGACTGGCTGCGAGCACCCCCCAGAACCTTGAGTTCCCAAAGCTGTGGTGGCCAGCGCCCCTCCCCCACAGAGGAGAGAGGAAAGGACTTTACCAGCAGCAGGGACTGGGCACAATCAAACACCAATTGTGGAACTAATTAACAAATTCTGACTACTAAAAATAGGTCCCTAGCTTAGGTGAACCTGATCAAAGTGGAGGTTGCTCATTTTTGCCCTGGCGCCAAGGGGGCAGGACTGACAGAAAAAGGGGAAACAAAGAAGAAGGAAACAGAGGTTTCTGTGGCTGTGTATCTACAAAGGCTTGACTGCCTCTGGATGCAGCGGCAGGACTTTTCAGGCTGCAACTGCCCTAGGCATAGGCAGAAGTGAGCCCTTTTGGGGGCTTATCTAGAGCCTGTGCCTTCCCCAGGGGAGGGGTGAAGCCCCACCTTGGTGGAATCCTTCCATCAAGGAATTCAGACACCAGGGCTTGGTAATTTGAAGCCATTAAAACCAGCCTACAACCTCTCCTCTGTCTCCACCACGCCCCCAGCAGGGAGAATCTGCCAAAGTTAAAGGTACCACATCATCTTATGCTGGTGGGACCTGCAGTCAGACAAGCGCCACATACTGGGCAGGATAAGAAAAACAGAGTCCAGAGATTTCACAGGAAAGTCTTTCAACTGCTGGGTCACACCTTCAGGGAAACCTGATGCAGGTGACTCTTTCCACCTAATAGGAGGCCAGTTTGGTCTGGGAAAATCTGGCTGGGGTCTATAATATCTAAGTAGACCCTCCTAAGTGTGTGGGGGGGAAAGGCACCACACAAGCAGGGTAAGAAACAAGAAAACAAGAGCTGAAAAATTCTCCTCTGTTAAACAAAACTTAAGCTAAAGGTCCAAATAAATCTGAACGGAATGTCAAAAAACAGACAACAAATTCATCCAGCAAGAAAACCCTAAATAAAAGAAGTGAAAGCAATCTCCAGAATAAACTAATTAAGGTAATTAAATGCCTAGACGCCAGCAAAAAATAACAAATCACACTAGGAAAATTGAAGATATGGCCCAGTCAAAGGAACAAACCAACAATTCAAATGACATACAGGAGCTGAAACAATTAATTCAGAATGTACGAACAGACATGGAAAACCTCATCAAAAACCAAAGCAATGAATTGAGGGAGGATATAAAGAAGGCAAGGAAAGAACAAAAAGAAGAAACTGAAAGTCTGAAAAAACAAATCACAGAACTTATGGGAATGAAAGACAGTAGAAGAGATGAAAAAAACAATAGAAACCTACAATGGTAGATTTCGAGAGACAGAACGTAGGATTTCTGAACTGGAGGATGGAACATCTGAAATCCAAAAAGAAACAGAAACTATAGGAAAAAAATGGAAAAATATGAGCAGGGACACAGGGAATTGAAAGACAATATGAAGCGCATGAATATACATGTTGTGGGTGTCCCAGAAGGAGAAGAGAAGGGGAAAGGAGGAGAAAAACTAATGGAGGAAATTACCACTGAAAATGTCCCAACTCTTATGAAAGACTTAAAATTACACATCCAAGAAGTGCAGCGTACCCCAAAGAGAACAGATCCAAATAGACATACTCCAAGACATTTAATAATCAGAATGTCAGAGGTCAAAGAGAAAGAGAGATCTTGAAAACAGCAAGAGAAAAGCAATCTATCACATACAAGGGAAGCCCAATAAGACTATGCGCAGATCTCTCAGCAGAAACCATGGAGGCGAGAAGACAATGGGATAATATATTTCATTAAAAGAGAAAAACTGCCAACCAAGAGTTCTAAATCCAGCAAAACTGTCCTTCAAAAATGAGGGAGAAATTAGAACATTTTCAGACAAAAAATCACTGAGAGAATCTGTGACCAAGAGACCAGCTCTGTAAGAAATACTAAAGGGAACACTAGAGACAGATACGAAGACAGAAGAAAGAGGTATGGAGAAGAGTGTAGAAAGGAAGACTATGAGTAAAGATAAAAAGAAGGAAAATTAGATATGACATATAAAATCTAAAAGGCAAAATAGTAGAAGAAACTACTACCCATGCAGTAGTAACACTGAATGTTAATGGATTAAACTCTCCAATCAAAAGACATAGTCTGGCAGAATGGATTAAAAAACAGGACCCATCTATATGCTGTCTCTACTCAAAGGACACGAGGCCAAGGGCACAAATGGACATTTACACACCAATGTTTATAGCAGCATTATTAACAATTACCAAGAGATGGAAACAGCCAAAATGTCCATCAACAGACAGTTGGCTAAACAAACTGGGACATTTACGTAAGATGGAATATCATGCAGCTGTAAGACAGAATAAAGTTATGAAGTATGTAACAACATGAATGGACCTTAATAACATTATGCTGAGTGCGATTAGCCAGAAACAAAAGGACAAATACTGTATGGTCTCACTGACATGAACTGACATTAGTGAATAAACTTGGAATATTTCCTTGCTAACAGAGACCATCAGGAGATAGAAATAGGGTAAGATATTGGATAATTGGAGCTGAAGGGATACAGATTGTACAACAGGACTGAATATAAAAACTCAGAAATGGACAGCACAATATTATGAAGCTGCATATGAGAATGATAGAGAGAGGAGGGCTGGGGCATAAATGAAATCACAAAGAAAGATAGACGATAAAGATTGAGATGGTGTAATCTAGGAATGCCTAGAGTGTATGATAGTGACTAAATGTACAAATTTAAAAACTGTTTTTGCATGAGGAAGAACAAAAGAATGTCATTACTGCAGTGTGCTGAAAATAGGTGCTTAATAATTCAACTAATGTGTGAGACTAAAGCAAAAAATGTTTATTTGGTACAAATCTATACTTTGACTAGTGCATCTCCTAATATAACCTATGTAGATAGTTGATTGAACACCTTAAGTTCATGGAACTTTGTATGGGACATGAGATTTTGTTGGTTTGTCCAGGTGATGCCCTGATGAATTCCAGAGTGATTTGATCAGTGAGTGGAAAAGTATTTGCAAAGTGCCCTTCGGGGAATGGTGATAATGGGGGAAAACTCAACTTCCCCAAGTTGAATTCTTGATATTCTCACAAGCAGTGTGGACAACCAAAGCTATAGGCTGAGCCCCCAGTCTTGGGGTTTGTTCATATGAAACTTAACCCCCCAGGGGATAGGTCAAGCCTACTTAAAATTAAGCCCAAGAGTCACCCCCAAGAGAACCTCTTTTGTTGCTCATGTGTGGCCTCTCTCTCCAGCCAACACAGCAAGCAGACTCACCACCCTCCCCCTGTCTATGTGGGACATGACCACCAGTGGTGTAGATCTTCCTGGCAACATGGGACAGAAATCCCAGAATGAGCTGAGATTCAGCATCAAGGGATTGAGAAAAACTCTAGAATGAGTTGAGACCCAGCATCAAGGGATTGAGAAAACCTTCTCAACCAAAAGGGGGAAGAGTGAAATGAGACAAAGTGTCAATGGCTGAGAGATTCCAAACACAGTTGAGAGGTTATTCTGGAGGTTATGCTTATGCATTAAGTAGATATCACCTTGTTATCCAAGATGTAATGGAGAGGTTGGAGGGAACTGCCTGAAAATGTAGAGCTGTGTTCCAGTAGCCATGTTTCTTGATGATGATTGTATAATGATATAGCTTTCACAGTGTGACTGTGTGATTGTGAAAACCTTGTGTCTGATGCTCCTTTTATCTACCTTGTCAACAGATGAGAGGAACACATGGAATAAAAATAAATAATAGGGGGAACAAATGTTAAAATAGATTTAGTTTGAAATGCTAGTGATCAATGAAAGGGATCAGTAAGGGGTATGGCATGTAAATTTTTTTTTCTTTTCTCTGTTATATTTTTCTGTTGTCTTTTTATTTCTTTTTCTGAATTGATGCTAATGTTCTGGGAAATGATCATGATGATGAATATGCAACTATGTGATGATATTGTGAATTGCTGAGTGTATGTGTTGGGAATGTTTGTGTTTCTTGTAATTTTTTTTAATTAATAAAAAATTAGAAAAAAAAAGAAAACAGGGACCTCGACTGTAAGTTTTTAAGGCAGACACACTTAGTCCAAAGTGGTAATTATTATGTCTGGATTTCAAGAGGCTGTTTTATATATATATATAAAACCTGATACTTAGAGATAAGATCGAAGCTGACAGGTTGTGGTTAAAGTAATTCAGAATACAGGAGAGTTAGAAAGACAACATCTATATTTTAGAAGCATACATACTTTTTGAGATCAAAGAAAGGTTCATTTAGTTTGGAATCAAAATTTTCTGTAACACATAATCTCACTCAAACTATCTGTATAACTCATTTGAACAACTGAAACACAGGGAGCCTAGAATAAGAGATCCTTTAATGCTGTATAACCTAATGTAATGCCTGGATATATCCTAGAGTATACTAAGCAAATAATCGAAAAGTATTGGCCATCTCTCTCCAGCCAACACAACAAGCAAACTCATCACCCTCCCCCTGTCTAAGTGGGACAGGACTCCTAGGGGTGTGGACCTTCCTGGCAATGTGGGACAAAAATCCTAGAATGAGCTGGGACTCAGCATCAAGGGATTGAGAAAACCTTATTGTGACCAAAAGGGGGAAGAGCAAAATGAGACAAAATAAAATGTTAATGGCTGAGAGATTCCAGAGTCGGGAGGTAATCCTGGAGGTTATTCTTACACATTAAATAGATATAACCTTGTTAGTTAAGATGTAATGAAGAGGCTGGAGGGAACTGCCTGAAAATGTAGAGCTGTGTTCCAGTAGCCATGTTTCTTGAAACTGATTGGATGATGATATAGCTTTCACAATGTGAGTCTGTGATTGTGAAAACCTTAGGTCTGATGCTCCTTTTATCTACCTTATCAACAGATGAGTAAAACACACAGAATAAAAATAAATAATAGAGAGAATAAATGTTAAATTTAGAAATTGAAATGCTAGTGGATCAATGAAAGGGAGGGGTAAGGGGTATGGTATATGGGAATTTTTTTGTTTTCTTTTTATTTCTTTTTCTGAATTGATGCAAATGTTCTAAGAAATGATCATGATGATGAACATGCAATTATGTGATGATATTGTGAATTACTGATTATATATGTAGAATGGAATGATATGTTATGAATGTTTGTGTTTGTTTGCTGTTATATTTTTTTAATTAAAAAATTACTAATAAAAAAAGTATTGACCAAAGAGATGGAAACAGCCCAATGTCCATCAACAGACGAGTGACTAAACAAGTTATGGTATATACAGACGGTGGAATATTACACAGTTGTAAGAGAGAATAAAGTCATGAAGCATGTAATAACATGGATGGACCCTGAGGACATCATCATCTCTGAGTGAGATGAGCCAGAAACAAAAGGACAAGTAGTAGATGGTCTCACTGATATGAACTAACATTGAATGAACTTGGAGAATTTCAGATAGGATCAGGGGTCATCAGGAGATAGAAACAGGGTAGATATTGGGTAATTAGAGCTGAAGTGATACAAATTGTGCAAAAGGACTGATTGTAAAAATTCAGAAATGGGGCGGGCCGCGGTGGCTCAGCGGGCAAGAGTGCTTGCCTGCCGTGCCGGAGGACCCCGGTTCGATTCCCGGCCCCAGCCCATGTAAAAAAACAAACAAACAAACAAAATATAATAAAAACAAGCAAATGTTTAAAAATGTTTCCCTTCCATCCTTCCTTCCTTCTCTGTCTTTCCTTCCTTTCCTCACTCTCTCTTAAAAAAAAAAAAAAAAATTCAGAAATGGATGGTACAATACTACCTGATTACAGCACAATAATGTAAGTACACTGAATGAAGCTGAATGTGAGAATGATGGGAGGAGGGCTGGGGGCACATATGACCCAGACAAAGATAGACAATAGAGACTGAGATGATATAATCTAGGAATGCCTACAGTGTACAATGATAGTGACTAAATGTAGAAATTAAAAAATGTTTTTGCATGAGGAAGAACAAAGGAATGTCAATATAGCAGGGTGGTGAAAATAGATGGCCATTCGTGTTTTGAAACTTCAACTTCCATGTGAGAATAAAGCAAAATATGTTTATTTGGTACAAAATTTATATTTTGAATAGTTTATTTCCTAATATAACTTATATGGACAGGTCAATTGAACACCATTAAGTACATGGAACCTTGAATAGGGCCTGAGGTTTTGTAGGTTTGTCCAGTGTGATGCCCCAATGAATCCCAGAGTGATTTCAACAGTAAATAAAGAAGTATTTGCAAACACCCTTTGGGGGAATGGTGAGAAAGGGGGAAAATTCAACTTCGCCGTTTGGAGAATTCCTGATATTCCCAAAAGCAGTGGGGACAACCAAATCAATAGGATGAGCCCTTAATCTTGGGATTTATTCATATGAAACTTATCTTCACAAAGGATAGGTTAAGCCTACTTAAAATTAGGCATAAGAGTCACCCCCCAGAGAACCTCTTTTGTTACTCAGATGTGGCCTATTTCTCTCTCAGCCAACATGGCAAGCAAACTCACTACCCTTCCCCTCTCTACCTGGGACATGACTCCCAGGGGTGTAAACCTCCCTGGCAACATGGGACAGAAATCCTAGAATGAGCTGGGTCTCAGTATCAACAAATTGAGAAAACCTCTCATTCAAAAGGGGGAAGAGAGAAATGAGACAAAATAAAGTGTCACTGACTGAGAGATTTCAACAGCAACAGCATCAAGAGGTTATCCTGGAGGTTATTCTTATACATTATATAAATATTCCCTTCTTTAGTTTAAGGTGTATTAGAGAGGCTAGAGGGAAGTGACTGAAACTGTAGAGCTGTGTTCCAATGGCCATGTTTCTTGAAGATGAATGTATAATGATACAGCTTTTGCAATGTGACTGCGTGATTGTGAAAATCTCGTGTCCGATGCTCCTTTTATCTATGGTATGGACAGATGAGTAAAAAATATGGATTAAAAATAAATAAATAATATGGGAACAAATGTTAAGATAAATTGAGTAGAATGAAATACTAGTGATCAATGAAAAGGAGTAGTAAGGGGTATAGAAAAAGAGGGGGAACAAAGGTTAAAATATATTGGGTAGATGGAAATACTAATGGTCAATGAGAGGGAGGAGTAAGGGGTATGTATGTATGAGTTTTTTCTTTTTCTTTCTTTTTCGAGTGATGCAAAAGTTCTAAAAAATGATCATGGTGATGAATAGTACTCTGTGATAATACTGTGAGCCACTAATTGTACACCATATATGGAATGTTTGTATGTCAAAAATATTCGTGTTTGTATGTTGTTCTGGTTCGTCAATTAAAAAAAAAAGTAATGGCCAAGTCCCTTGAGGGATGGGAGAAAAAATAGGGAACTATCAAACGTTACCATCAGGAAATCCGCTGATACTATGTCAAACTTAGGGACACCCAAATCAATAGGCCATGTCCTTCATCTTGAGGCTTACTTTTGTGAAGCTTAAGTAGGTAGTGGAGAAGCTTAGCCTACCTATAGGTATGCCCAAGAGTGACCTCTGGAGGACCTCTTTTGTCGCTCACATGTGGCCTCACTCTCTCTAAGCCCAACTATGCAAGTCAAATCATAGCCCTCCTTGCTATGTAGGACATGACATCAGGGTGAAAATCTCCCTGGTGATGTGTGGATGACTTCAAGGGATGAATCTGGCCCTGGCACTGTGGGATCAACAACTCCATTCTGAATAAAAGAAGTATAACTAATAGAGCAGCAGTGAGAGAGAGTTCAAACAGAGTCGAGAGGCTTCTCTGGAGGATGCTCTTTTGCAAGCTTCGGTTAGATACTGCTACCTATTACAACCTGCCAAACCCCAACCAGGGTCAATCCAGACAATCCTAAAGAACACTAGTGTTTCATGAACTAATGTAACTTTCCAGAAACCTACAACCTCCAGATGGGTCCCTGGACCAGATAAGTCCTGAAACCTAGAGGGCCCAGCCTCTCCAGAACATCATATCATTCCATTTCCCTACCCCATATTAGTGACAGACCCTTCCAACATGAAAAAGTTAGAATGGCCATAGCCCAAACACCCTCTAAAGAGAGGGCTAGAAAGATTAAAGGTGATGGTGGAGTCATATAGAGAAGATAGGATTTAACAAATGAATACAATTGCTGAATCATTAAAGTGATATCTCTTTTAGTATCCAAAATCTTAGAGCAGCTAGAAGTAAAAAACCTAAAATTGTGGAATTGTAATCCATGTCACACTCTGAAATCTGTTCTACAACTAACTGTTGTACTGTGCTTTGAAATTTATTACTTTTTTGTACAGACGTCATTTCTCACAAAAAAGAAAAAAAGTCTATCGTGATGACCAGTAAATATTTATTCCTTCTAGTCTCCTATATTCTGGAGCAGCTAGAAGGAAAAATCTGAGATGATGGTATAGTAGCCCAGGTAAAACTCTGGGATCTGTCCTCTAACTACTTGTTGAAAACTGCTTTGAAAACCATTGCTTTTATGTCTTTGTTTTGTACATATGTTATACTATACAATAAAAAAAGTTGGGAAAAAAAAAGAAAACAAGAAGAAAAATAACACAGCAGCCGTAAGTAGCCTAAAACAAAAGAGAAGCTTTTCCATGTTTATAAACTGATAGAAAAGGGCAAACAGAATAAAATGAGACTGTAGAAATAGAAAAGGGAAATGGAATAATCAAAGTGTCTGTCAAGGCAGGAGCAACAGCACTGGCAGAGCAATCCTTCTTAGCTTGGTAGGCAAAGTATCATTTCCTTTGATACACAGGACTAGTGCACACAGGCTTGTGAAAGAGATTATAATCAGAGGATACTCCAACTCAATTTCTTCAGTCCTCTACATGAAGAAAAAAGTAAAGTTAGTTGCTAAGAAAGTGAAAGGAGGTGACAATGCAGGATTAGAAGGGAAAGAGGATAAGAGCTTCTGATCTCTTGGGAGTAGGGCTTGTTTCTTTTATTGCTTTGTTTTGTCTTTTGGAACCTCAGAGCATCAAACAGGATACAATATAAGTATTCGGCAAATAAGTAAAAATGATTAATTTTGCAAACCTAAATGCTATTTCTAAAGGAAGGAACATAAGGGATTTTCAGTAGAAAAACAGGGATTTTAAAAGATAAGGTCCTAAAGCTATATCAAGAGCCATTTTTGTTCATTTGGAATTTCTTTGCTTATTCAACAGAGACTTTTTATAAGACTCTCCAACTACCTGAAACTAGAACTTGTAAGGTTCTATCATAATGATAAAAGACTTAATAGAAGGAAACAGTGTCAAAGTTCCCTGTCCTAAGTTTATAAACATTTACAGCTAAATACTACTATATACATTATCAGTGAGCACTTTTACAAAGAAAATGCAATTTGCATGAGCAAGACATGAAACAGAACAAGATGGGAAAAAGGAAACTTCTGCTACTTGACCTTAGGAGTACAGGAATGAACAAGCATAACACCTATTTTGTGCTGGATACTTTACCCCATTTTTCATATAATCTTTACAACCAACTTATTAAGTAGATCCCATTATCCCAAATTAAAATACACTGTTTAAAGAAGTGAAAGAAATTATCCAGGACTGTAGTTAATAAAAGTGGTGGGTGAGGATGTGATCTCAGGTGTGATTATAAAGACCTAGCAACTTTACTAGACTATGTGCATGCAATCAAAACTGTTTAATATTTTAGAGATCCTCAAGGCTAAATTTTTGGTTGACTGTTACACTAAACACTTCAAAAAATCTTTGTATTTTTAATATATTTATAATATACTAAACTTAATATTAAATAATATTAAATATTTATAACACCAACTAGTGTATGCTGTTTGTGCTTACCTCATGTGTACAGCCTTCGACAGTTTCAACTGCTTGTACCTTGACTCTAGGCATCAGGTCTGCCAAACTTAAAAAGAAAAAAATTTTAAGTTACACAAAAATAAATTATTTTTCTATAATTAGGTAAGTCTCCCAAATGCATTGTTAAGAAAAATGACACTGCTTGATTATAATTACTTCAAACTGGAAGGACTTTTACTGTTAAGAATATTTGAAAAAATTTCACATTATATATTTTACGTGTTAAGAATTCAAAATAGCTAGTATCCTTGATAACAAATACAGATGAAATAGACTGCTAGTTGGATTATTAAAACAATTATATCAGGTTAGAGCCAATAACTATCCTGAATAAAAAACAACTCTACAAAGCACCGTCACTACATCAAAACACAAAGGTGATTATAAAAACTAATACATGACAGGAAGTATAAAATAAAAAAGCCTACTTTTGTAGTAGTGTGTCTGATTCTTACATGATTTTCTAAATTATATTCAGCTAAATTCTCTGTTTAGACCACAAAAGGACATAGATTATAGATAAACTGAAGAAAAATAGATGTACTTCTGGACTATATTATTCTCTTATTTTATGTACTTCTAATTTTTACAAATATCATATTTTGGATAAAACCTAAGAATCACTACAATAAACAGCACTGCCTTTAAATATCAGTATTATTTGTAACCTATTCCACTGGTTTGGGCACACAGTGCATCTTAAATATTCTAATGGCACATCTACCACCATTTAAGTAGCCAATTTTGCTAGCTACGACAGCTAATCAGTTAAAAAAAATTTCTAAGAACAGTAAATTTCTTCATGGTAGAGCCAAGATAACATAGGAGACACAAGAAAGGAGAAACAAAGCCACCATCAGAAAATAGGTCAACATAAGAAATGAAACTAAGTTATAGAAAGTTCCATCTTTCAAAATCAGAGAAATACCAGCTAATTTGTCCACATATATCCATGGGCCACTCTACTGCTTCAGGGGTCTTGAGGCTCACAGCCATTCCATTTGCTGCTGCATGGGACACTGATAATTTAATTCCTCCCCATGTTCCTTTTCACTGATTCCTTCAAATGGATCAATTTTATTCCTTCCTTTTATTTCACTCTTCTCCAGGGATTGTCTTCTTATGGTATTTCACAAATAAAAGAAACATGTCTTTTCTCCTTTAAATAAAAAAAACAGGCCTCAAGATCCTTTCTCTAAATACACTCCAAAGTATTTAAAGACGAGTCTGATGACTCCCAGGGATACAAACCTCCCTGTCAACGTGTGACAGAAATCCTAGTAAGAGCTGTGACTCAGCATCAAGGGACTGAGGAAACCTTCTCATCCAAAAGGGGAAAGAGAGAAATGAGACAGAATAAAGTGTCAGCAGCTGAGAGATTTCAAACAGAGTTAAGAGGCTATCCTAGAGGTTATTCTTATGTATTATACAGATATCCCCTTTTTAGTTTATGGTATATTAGAGTGGCTAGCAGGAAGTACTTGAAAATGTAGAGGTGTATTCCAGTAGCCATGTTTCTTGAAGATGATTGTATGATATAGCTTTTGCAATGTGACTGTGTGACTGTGAAAACCTTGTGTCTGATGCTCTTTTGTATCTATGGTATGGACAGATGGGTAAAAAATATGGGTAAGAAATATACAAAATAGGGGAACAAAGGTTAAAATAAATTGAATTGACTGAAGTACTAGTGGGCAGTGAGAGGGAGGGGTATGGGGTGTGGAATGTATGAGATTTTTCTTTTCTCTTTTTTATTTCTTCTGCTGGAGAGATGAAAACGTTAAAAAAATGATCATGGTGATGAATACACAACTTATGTGATGATATTAGGAGCCACTGATTGTAAACATGTGAAGAATGTTCGTATGTTTGTTGTTTACAATAAAAAATATATATATATGAATCTGTTCTAGTCTCCCAATGCCCCCAAATTTATATAAATGTCCTATATCTATGTTTGTAAGAGTACATAAAGAACATTTATCTTCATTTCACTAAGCAAAAACTTTTATAAAACATAAACATAAGCAATTTTCAAAACTTCCCAAATTAAGAGCTCCCAACATTTATGACAATGGAAATAGTACCTTAAGTCTTCAGTTATTGACTCTTCTACCCTGGGCTTCTTTCCAAAAATGGATTCATCTGTGCCTTCAAAATCTCCATCTCTCTTGTTTTTTCCACTATTAGTTGAATCCAATTGAAATTTACTATCAATACATTTCCTGAAAAATAAACATCTAAAAATTAATTCTACAGTTTATGTTCTAACTTTAGGGATGACACAATAAAATGAACACCATGAGCAGAAAAAGTCATTTAAACAGATGAGTGCTACAAATAAAAACTGGCTGCAGCCCCAAATGCTCTAACTTAACCAGGAAAACTGAATACTACTCCTTTTGGATCTCACAATTTTTTGGAACTTTGGTTTAAAATATTTTAAATCCCACATTAATATAACCATTAATGTAAATTTCTTAAAATTTGAAAATCAAACCACCACTAGATATTTACAGGAGTACCTTCAGTAAGTATTTAATGCTTACTCTGATGGCATAATATTACTATTTGAGAGGAAGTTTATTTTTATGGCTGCAATGGCTGGCTGAAAGTAGTGACAATAAATGGTACTTGGTGAACTGCATATCCAATAAGGTATTCTATCCTCATCTTACACACACAAAAATGCCATCTGCCCAAATCCATAAGGATTTTAGATCTAATCATCAAAGGTAAAAACAACAATGCCTCCAGAAGATAAAGCAGGAAAATTATCCTTATGGTTTCATAAGCAGGACATGAAAATTACTAACCAAAAAGCAGAAGTTTAATAAGCTGAACTGCATTAAAATTAACAATTTCTGTTAATCAAAAGGTTCCATTAATAGAGAAAGAGGCAAGACAAATAGCTCGAGGAGATAAATGTAACATATATAATGACCAAGGCTTACATCTAAAATACTGGTTAATTAAAAAAAATTCTAAAAATGAACAAATAGAGAAGGGATAAGAGGGTGACTGAGGCAGCAATTTGGGAGTGCGGCTGACCTGGGAGAACCTTCTGCACCATGTGTGGCAACCCTGAGTGCAGAGGCCGAGGAACTGAGAGGCAGAGGGCTGGAGCCTGGAGTGGAGGCACAGAGCAGCGGAGCCCGTGGGAGAGCACAGGTATACGGGACTAGGAGGTAAGCCAGGCCGCATTCCTTGGGCGCACTACCCTCACTGGGGCAGCCCCATGACCAGTGACTCACCCCATACTCCATGCACCTGAACCACCTCACCCATTCCAATTCCATGTGACCCACCCCACCAGTCCTCAGTGCACGTACCTGCCCCCCATCCCCACCCAGAGTGCAGCACAACCCAACTCTCCTACCCCCCTCCCAAGCACTACCCCCCTCCCTGTTCCCTGCAGGGTGTTACCAGTGCATAAATGTCACAGGCACTAACCTCCATACCTAGGATACCTCCAATCCCTCCCCCACTCCCCTGCCCATTGTGTGGCACAGCCTCACCCCACCCTCCCTGAGCTCAGCACATGCGTTTGTAGCACTCCCAGGCCCATGCATGCACACGGACCCCCAATCATGTCATTCAGCTCTGGAAACTACATGTTACAGCAGTCCTAGAACCATGCGTGCACACAGCCCTCAGCCTCACTTCCCAGCTCTAAGAGCCGACCTGCACAGCTGGGTCACATATGCCCCCAATCCATGAAGGAATAATACCAACCTGCTGCCACAGCTCTATGCATGCGCACAAAAGGCCCCATGCCATAGACCAGTGCACACCAGGGTTATGTCCCCCAGATCAGTACACCTGCACAGCTATATCCTCCCGGGCCACTGGGCACACATGTTCACAAGCACCAGTGTAACACCCCCAATCTAGGCCCATTACCTGTCCTGAAACAAATTATCATACTGAGTGCTCCACCCCTTGCCCTGCTCCCTGCTGTACAACCATCCCACAAACACAAGGCCTTAGACTACTAAAAGAAATCAACTCCCAAAGTAAATAATCAAGATATCTACCAGCGATGAAGACAGAGAAGATCACTAAGCACATCACAATGCAGACAGATATGGCCCTGCCTAAATACCAAATTAAAACAGCTGAGGAGATAGACACTGGAACTAATCAAAGATGTTCATACAACTCTACTTAATAAAACAAGTAGGTAGCAAAGGAGATCAAGAAAACAGTAGAAAAGCACAAAGAGGGATTTGAAAGTATAAATAGAAAAACAGCGGAAAACACAGAGATTAAAGACTCTGTTGACCAAATAAAAAACATACTAGAGGCACACAACATCAGATCTGAAGAGACAGAAGAAAGAATAAGTGATATAGAGGATAGGATAATTGATTTCAAAGACTCAAAACAGCAAATGGCAAAAAAGATGGAAAAAAATGAATGGGAACTCAGAATTGATAGACAAAACGAAGCGCACAAATATAAGAATCACTGGTGCCCCAGAAGGAGAAGAGAGGAGTATAGCGCTAGGAAGAGTAGTTGAGGATATCATGGTGGAAAACTTCCCAACCCTCATAAAGGACATAAATAGACAAGTCAAAGAAACCCAAAGAACTTCAAACAGAATAAATCCAAACGGGACTTGCCCAAGGCACATACTAATCAGTCTGTCAAAAGAGAAGCAGAAAATCCTGAAAGAGGCAAGAGAGAAACAATCTACTACATAAACAGAAATTAAATAAAACAGAATTCTGACTACTCAACTAGTACCCTGGAGGCGAGAAGGCAGTGGTATAATATATTCAAGATCCTGAAAGAGACAGATTTCCAGCCATGTCCTTTAAAATTGAGGGGGTGGGGTGGGCCATGGTGGCTCAGTGGCAGAGTTCTTGCCTGCCATGCTGAAGACCCGGGTTCAATTCCTGGTGCCTGCCCATGCCAAAAAACAAATAAACAAGAAAAAAAAAGTGCATACCAAACTAAACTTGATGGGGAGATTAAAGCTTTCACAAAGTAGTCCTGAAAGATGTTGTCAACAAGAGATCGGCCCTACAAGAAATACTAATAGGAGTTCTGCCAGCTAAAAAAAAAGACAGGAGAGGGAAGTCTGGAGGAGGGCACAGAATTGAAGAGTACCACTAAGGGTAATTTAAAGAAGACAAAGAGAAAGAGGGAAAAGAATATATAGATCTGACAAATAAAATTAAAAAGATAAGACAGTGGAATCAAGACACACATTTTCAGTAATAACTTTGAATGTTAAAGGAGTAAATTTACCAATTAAAAGATACAGATTGGCAGAATGGATAAAGAAACAATCCAGCTATATGCTGCTTACAAGAGACTCATCTTAGACACAAGGATACAATAGACTGAAAGTGAAAGGCTAGAAAAAGATTTTCCACACAAGTTGTAACCAAAAGAAAGCAGGAGTAGCTACACTAACATCGGACAAAATAGACTTTACATGTAGTGATATCATAAGAGACAAAGAGGAAACTACTTAAAGGCTCAATTCACCAAGAAGATATAACAATGATAAATGTTTATGCTCCCAATCAAGGAGCTTCAAAGAACATGAAACAGACATTGGCAAAACTGAAGGGAGCAATAGATGTTTCAACAATAACAGTAGGAGACTTCAACACACCACTCTCCTCTATAGATAGAACAACCAGACAGAAGATCAATAAGGAAATAGAGAAGTTAAATAACTTGATAAATGAATTAGACCTAATAGAAATACATAGGTGATTATACCCCAAAGCACAAGGTTATACATTCTTCTCCACTGCTAGTGTAATATTCTCCAGGATAGATCATATGTTGGGGCACAAAACAGTTCTATATAAATTTTAAAATACTGAAATTATTCAAAGCCTTTCTCTGATCACAATAGGATGAAGCTGGATCTCGATAATCACCAAAGAATGAGAACATTCACAAATATATGGAGATTAGATAACACATTGCTAAACAATCAGTGGGTCCAAGATGAAATTGTTAGAGAAATCAGCAGCCATCAGGTGATGAATGAAAATGAGACAACTTATCAGAACTTAAGGGATTCGGCAAAGGTTGTGCTGAGAAGGAAATCTGTTGACTTAAATGCCTATATTAAAAAACAAGAAAGAGCAAAAATCGAGGCCTTGACAGCAAACCTGGAAGAACTTGAAAAAGAACAGTAAACTACTCCCAAAGCAAATAGAAGAGAAATAACAAAGATCAAAGCAGAGATAAATGAATGGGAGAACAAAAGAACAGTAGAAAGAATCAATAAAACCAAAAGTTGGTTCTTTGAGAAGATCAATAAAATTGATAGGCCACTAACAAGACTGACAAAAAAAGAGAGAGGATGCAAATAAATAAAATAAAAAATGAGAAGGGGTGCGTTACCAGAGACCCTAAACAAATAAAAGAAGTCATAAGAGGATACTATGAATGACCATACGCCAACAAACTAGACAACTTAGATGAAATGGACAAATTCCTGGAGACGCACAAACAAGCTACACTGACTCAGGAAGAAATAGAAGATCTCAATAAACCAATCACAAGTAAAGAGATTCAATCAGTCATCAAAAATCTTCCAACAAAGAAAAGTCCAGGACCAGATGGCTTCACAGGGGAATTTTATCAAACATTCCAGAAAGAACTAACAACAATTCTGTTCAAATTTTTCCAAAAAAATGAGGAAAAAGGAATTCTAATTCATTTTATGAAGCTAATATCATTTTAATATCAAAACCAGGTAAAGATGCTATAAGAAAGGAAAACTACATACCAATCTTCCTAATGAACATAGATGCAAAAATTCTCAATAAAATATTAGCAAATTGAATCCAACATCACATTAAAAGAATAATACACCATGACAAAGTGGAATATATACCAGGAATGCAAGTATAGCTCAACACAAGAAAATCAATTAATGTAATACAGCACATTAAGAAATCAAAAAGGAAAGGTCACATGATCATCTTGATTGATGCTGAAAAAGGATTCGACAAAATTCAGCATCCTTTTCTGATAAAAACATTCCAAAAGATAGGCATCACAGGTAACTACCTCAATATGATAAAAGGAATATACGAAAAACCAACAACTAGTATCATACTCAATGGAGAGAGCTTAAAGCCTTCCCCTAAGATCAGGTACAAGACAAGGATGCCCACTGTCACCACTAGTATTCAACACTGTGCTAGAAGTCCTAGCTAGAGCAATCAGGCAGGACAAAGAAATAAAAAGCATCCAACTTGAAAAGGAAGAAGTAAAACTCTCATTATTTGCAGGTGATATGATACAATACTTGGAAGATCCAGAGAAATCTAAAGCAAAGTTACTTGCGGTAATAAATTCAGCAAGGTGGCTGGATATAAAATTAATGTGCACAAATCAGTAACATTCCTATACACAAGCAATGAGCTAGCTGAGGAGTCAGTTAAGGAAAAAATCCCATTCAAAATAGCAACTAAAAGAATCAAGTACTTAGGAATGAGCTTAACTAGGGACATAAAGGACTACATAATATTGGTAAAAGAAATCAAAGATCTAAATAAGTGGAAAGCCATACCCTGCTCAGGGACAGGAAGGTTAAATATAGTTAAGATGTCAATTCTACCCAAAATGATCTACAGATTCAAGGGAGTACCAATCAAAATTCCAATAACCTACATTGAAGACTTGGAAAAGCTACTTACCAAGTTCATCTGGAAGGGAAAGAAACCCCGAATAGCTAAAAGCACCCTCAGAAAGAAGAATGAAGTGGGAGGATTAACATTTCTGGACTTTAAAACTTATTATAAAGTCACACTGGTCAAAACAGCATGGTATATGCAAAGACAGAAGTACTGACCAATGGAATTGAATCGAGAGTGCAGAAACAGACTGTCAAATTTATGGTCAACTGATTTTCGACAAGGCTCCCAACTCTACTAAATAGGGACAAAATAGTGTTGTCAATAAATGGGCATGGGAGAACTGGATATCAATGGCCAAAAGAACGAAAGAGAACCCTTACCTTAACCTTCTGTACAAAAATGGATTCAAAGTAGATCAAATACCTAAATATAAGTACTAGGACCATAAAGCTCCTAGAAGAAAACGCAAGAAAACATCTTCAAGACCTATTAATAGGAGGTAGCTTCCTAAATATACCCAAAGCACAAAAAACAAAAGAAAAAACAGATAAATGGGACTATAGAAGCTGTACTATGGCGAACAGTTTCAAACGTGTGTGAGAGAGTAAGCACCTCCTGGCAACAACAGCCTGATGCTTTCGTGGGGAAACTTCAGTTTTTTCCCAGATGCAGTAGCGTGCATGTGTCTGTTGCCTCAGCTTCCAACACGGCCCCATGTCCCCTGGTGTCCATCTCTCAGTTCCCTCGGCATCCATCCCTCATCTCGGTCTGTGTCTGGCATGGCCCCATCGTGCCCCTTGGTGCCTGGTATGACCTTGTTGTGTCGCCTGGTGTCTGGCATGGCCCCACCGTGCCTTGGCGTCCAGCACAGTCCCATCATGTCCCTTTGCTGTCCAGCACAGCCCTGTGATGGTTCTTTGATGTTCAGCACCACCCCATCGTCTCCCTCGGTGTCCAGCACAGCCCCAGTGTATCCCCTCGGCATTTGCCATGGCCCCGTCGTGTCCCTTGACGTCCAGCACAGCCCTGTTGCGTCCCTGTGCAGGCAGCTTCCTGTCTGGGGGTCTTGTCTCCTCTCTCACTTATCGGTTGTTCCCGGCAAAAGTGCTGTTTCCTCACCACAGCCGTGAGCTCTGCTGTTGCCAGCACTTAAACAAACATAGAGCCAACGTGGTGGCTCCTGTGAGATGCTGTGGCCAAGAGGCGGGGCCGTGTTGGATGCGTTTCTGCAGCAGGCAGGAGGCTCTGCTGGCGTCCTGGGAAAGGGGCCTCTGTGAGCCCTCCCTGCGCTGTCCCTGTAGCCCGGTGATGGCTGTGGGGCCAGAGGCCTCAGCAGAGCTTGCGTGTGCCCCATGCAGCCCCTGAGGGTGTTCTCGGGCACGTGGACACCCCGTGACATCGTCCCCGTTGTTGACCCTGTTGCCCCCCGACGAGACTGGCTGAGGCTCGCAGTCAGTCCCCTGTCGTGTCCACTGCCTGTCACCCCTGGTAGTCTCCTAGGGTCCCTGAGACCTGGCTCCTGACGCGTGAGCCCCGACGCTGTCCTGGCACAGGAGCCGGTGTTTGTCCGGGACACTCTGTGGGGAGGGGACATGTGTGGGGCCCCTCTCCCTTTGCTATCAGCTCCCGGGTCTGGCATCAGCTGCTCAGCAGTGGACAGCATGGCAGCCTTCCTTTGTGGGAAGGGTGGGGAAAGGACTTTGGAAAGGACTGCCGCAAGGGAAGGATGAAGTGGGTGAATTCAGTCTCAGGGTCTCTGTGTGCCTGCTGTCCCCAAAGCCTCCCGGCCTCCTCTGCCTGGGCCGCTTCGTCAGGATGGGCCTGAAACATACAGAGGCGGCCTTGATTTCCCCCGTGAATGGGCTCACATTGCTCCCAGGACTTTTGGGCCTCTGCTGGGCACAGCTGGGCTCCTGGCTCTTTTCCAGCTCCTCCTCAGGCTCCCTCTGCCCCACCCACTCTGCCCCAGCCTGCCAGACCCCAGAGCCACCCAAGTATTTGGCCCTCATGCCTCCTAGCAAGCCCCCTTCCTCCCCCTGAGCTTTGAGCCACCATGGGGCCAGTGCCCTTGAGCCCCCTGATGTCTCAAGACAGTATTGTAGATGTTTTTGGTAACTTGAGGTAGGTGTGTGTGTGTGTGTGTGTGAAGTATTCAGGAAATGCTTTGTTAGAGAAAGGGGTGTAGCTTTGACTGGAGAATGTGGAAGGCAAACCATGGGTGAACACGGAGAGTTGAGGAAGTGTGTTGAAGTGAATTTTGGTTTTGGTGGTCAGTGCTGAGTAGAAGTTGATGAACTTGACTAAGGGAGTGTGGTTTCGTAAATGCCTGGTTCCAGTGTGTTAGGTGAGAGCTGTCTCGATAAGGAAAGTTGGAGAAGGTTGTGAGAGGGAATTGTTGGATGTACTCAATGCTACCCCCAAAACTGATAGGCTTGTTTGCAATATTTTGCAAGAGATTTTTGCGTCAACGGCGTATCCATAAAGAACTGGAGTTTAGTTTTCCCTGTTAAGATAATGCAGGTGATTGGTCTGATCTTAGTGGAAGGCTAGAATAAGCTCTTCTTGAATGGAAGGAAAGTGCTCTGAGTACTCTGACTAGAAGACAAAGGGTCTGTGCCACATCAGAATAAAATTCCTTGTTGAGGTTTAGGTTGACCTTACCATCCATTAATTTAGAAGACTTTGTGTAGTCACTTCCATTAAATAAGCAACCAACTATTGTGTCACAGTAACCTATTTAACATAGTGTTCAAACCTGACAGCTTTTGACATTTTTTGCCCTCCCCAAATCAAACCCTAAAGGCTATCTTTTATTGAAAGCTGCTGCCCAGTATTTGTTCATTTTAATATTTTTTTCACTTGAACACCAGTGTTCATGGCAGCATCGTTGACATTAGCCAAAAAGGGGAGCACAGACGTCCATCCACAAGTGAATGGATCAACAAAATGAGTACACATGCACACCACAGAATGTCGTTGGCCATGAGAAAAGCTGAAGTTATGAGATGTGCTACGACATGGAAAAATCTTGAAATATCATGTTCAGTGTGACAAGGAAGACACACAAGGACAAAAATGTTATGATAGTTGTGTTTACTGGAAATGGTAAATTCACAGAGATAACAGATTCCAGATTACTGGGGGAGGGTGTGATGGCAGGATGGGGAAGGGAGCATACTGGCAAAGTTTTTTTTACAGATTAAGTTAATAAATCCATTACATGTTCACTTAACATTTCTTTGTGGGCAGAACCTGTTTACTGAGAATGAACAGTGAAGTGAAAGTAAAAATAATCAGTATCACTAGGGTAAAACACACTATTCCCCCTCTTTCTTCTGTACTGTACCAGGTATGAATGCATAGAGTTGCTATTCTCACTTGGGTGCAGACCCTATTCCCACCTCGTTCCTCTGTGCTTTTCCATATATCAATAAAGAAGTTTCAGTAGATCAATGAAGAAGTTTCCCCATATATCAATAAAGCACCAGACTCCATTACCCAGCCCCAGCCTCCGCTGTTCAACAGGGTGCTGTCCTGCCTCCAGGATATACAAAATGTCCCACAGTTGCAGTCTTTACACTCTGAGGGGGCATCGCTCTTGCCACCAGCCCATGCCCTTGCCTGCATAAATGTGTAAATACTGCCCAAAAGAGAAGCTGAAGTAAACGGCACCAGTGTGCCCACCGGTGCCTCTTAAGAGGGGGCATCTGAGCCCCTGAGGATAAAGACCGAATCCACCCCTCTAAACAGGGGTTGGATGAGTCCCTTGTTCTAAGGTGACAGATTGGTAGTTCTGGGCATGAGAGTTTATGTGCTGGAGACTTCCATTTATTCCAAAAAGACCAATTATGCTCCTTCTGCGGTGGAAGGAAGTCTACAGCTCATCCCCATTAATTCTCGAGTTGCACGTCAGTACTTCTTCTACCTGGAGAGTCAAAGGCCTGACGTCATCAAGCAGGTTTCTACAAGAAAATGTCCTGCTTTCTTTATATATACATTTTTTTAGTTTTTTTTTTTCATGTTTAAAACATTTTTTGTTTGTTTTTTTTTTGTTTTTTTTCTTTTAATTTTCTTAGGACTAAATATTGATAGCCCAGAAATTAAAACATTGTCCTATCCTGGCCAAGGTAGCAAGGGGTCTAAGGGGCTGAAGGGAGGCCCTCAGGGTCCCCACTTTGCTATTGTAGAGATAAAGGGTGGTAGGAAAGGGGGTCAGGAAAGGGGGTGGGGAAAGAGTGTTAGGGATAAAGTGGGGGCCAGAGACAGGCTTAGATGACCAGAACCTTGGCTTCTCCATACTTCTCAGCCTGGTAGAAGAAGGGGATGCAGGGATTATCGCCCTGGCCATGGTGATCCTGGGTGTATTGAGTCTCATGTAGCAGTTGCATTTTCTGCTGGGCAGGGGAAGTCTCGGGAACAGTTTTTCCTCGGAGGGCCGCTCCCTTAACAGATCCCACGTCATCTGCCAGGTTCCCCTCGGGAAGGTCCTGTCCGTTGTCGGCTCCAAGCTCCTGGGGGGCTGGGGACGCTGTTGTGTCCTGAGCAGCAGGGCTCTGGGCAGCTGCCAGAAACATGCCGCGCTGTCCTTTGTGCTCACCAACAAGGGTTTTGTTGCGCTCGAGCATCTCGAGCAGTGGCACCATCATGTCTCCCTTGTCATTTGCTATGCAGCTAATGTCCTCCTGTAGACGGTGATGCTCCTTCATCACTGCCCTCTGATTTTGGTGGAGGGCAATGCACTCACCAATTGTGTCTATCTGTGCAGATAGCTGCAGGCAGCGATGTTCAAGCTCTTCCATCTGATCCTTCAGATCTAGTTGATCTTGCATAATTTCAGCAAAGCAGTGCTGCAGCTTCTTCATAGCCCCTTGCAGAGCCTGATTAATGTCCCCTGATGCACTCTCCCCACCGGTCCCAGTGGGAGGGGACGCCTCTGGCTCACACCGGGATGAGGTCTCCTGACGAGCCAGGTGCTGGCAGCGTCGCTTTTGCTCCTTCAGCTGCCTGTGAAGACGTGCCGCCTCTTCTTTAGCACTAGCTAGGTCCGACTTTAAAGGTGCCACCATGGCCTCTCGACTGTCTAGGTCTTCAGGGATGCTCAGCTGTGGAGGCTGCTCATCTTCCTCTTCTTGCTCACTCTCTACGGCATTTCCTTCCCCAGGCAGAGTCATGAGGCCCGACGGGGTCTGCAGTTGTTGGTTCTGTTGGCTGGCAGCTTCCAGGCGCTCCTGAGTCCCCTGCAATTCCTGGCACATCATCTCAGCCATAGCCTGGCTCTGAGCTTCCTCGTGCTGCAGCTTTTCCACTCGCTGGGTCTGCAGCACTAACTCCTTTTGCAGCATCTCCTTCTCGGTGGCTAGCTGCTGATAGGCAGCCACGAGCTGCTGACAGGCAACTATATACTGCTGCAGGTGGCTCAGGTACTGGTCACGCTGCTCTTGCAAAGCCTGCGCCTCTTTGCTCTTGAGTTCCATCGTCTCTTTGAGTTCTTCCAGGTGTTCCTGCAGCTCTCCCAGCTTCTTGGCCAGCTCTTTCTTAACATACCGTTCTGAATGCAGGGCACTGGTCACCTCCATATTTTCATTGCTCAGCCTGATAAAGCCATTCTGTAGTTCTTCCAGCTGCTCCTTGAGCTCACGGTTTTGGGACAGAGCACGGCTGATGGTGACGCGGTCGCTCTCCACGGTCTCCAGAATGTGTTTGCGATCTGCCGCCTGCTCTTCCCAGAGCTCAGCCTCCCGCTCCAGCTGCAGCAGCCTCACCTCCTGCTCCTGATTCAGACGACTTAGGGCCTCATTGCCCTTCACCTGGGCCTGCAGCTGCCCTGCTAGGTGCTCTAGTTTCTTCTGCAGCTCGTTGGCCTCGCCTTGCAGCCGCTGCTCCATCTCGGAGGGCCCGGCTGGGGGCTTCTGGGGTGGGGTTGCCCGCTCCTCCAGGGTCTGCGGTAGCTGCTGGTTGTCGTTGAGACCTCCAGGTTGCAGTGGTGGCGGTTTTGCAAGTTCCCTCATCTGCAGCTCCTTGTGCAGCTCGTCCATCCCTCGCTGCATGGCTGACTTTTCCATGAGCAGAACCCGAAGTTTCTCTTCTAACTCTGAGTTACGTTGCTTCAGGGCCTCATTGCTTTTGGTTTGTGTGCAGAGCTCTATTTTCAGGTTCTCATGTTCTTCGGTTAGCTCTTGGTTGGTCTTGTCCGCCTGCTTCTGCTGAGCGGAGACATCGCTCAGTGTCTGCTCCAGCTCACTTACACGTCGCCTTGAAGACTGCAAGCGATTTGCAAGAGCCTCTGCCTCTCCTGCTTTCTGTCTGAGAGCCTGTTGAGCGTGCACAAGGGCCGTGTGTAACGCCAACTTCTCAGACAGTAGAATCTCAATTGTCTGAGTGTGTTCTTGCAGCTGTTGTCTTAGAGCTCCTTGCTCCTTCATTAACTCTTGTTCGAAGTCTTGTTTGACTATCTCCAGTTGATCCAAAGCATCTTGTTTTTCTTGGTTCAACTCTTGTGTCTTCTTTGTGAGTTGATTGTGTGTAGGACTGCTGGAATCCAGGCCTAGTGATAGGTCTTGGTATCGGCTCTCTGGATTCTTCATGTCATTTGAGGATGTCTGGTCCTTCCCGCTGATGTTGGATGAGGACTCAGGCAGGAGCCCGTGAAGGGGTCGTGAAACCTGTTGCAGGCTGTCAGTAGAGGACAGGGTCTTGCTTTCCTCCGAGGGAAGAGGACTCCTTTCGGCATCATAGTTCTCAGGTGATGCCATGCCACTAGTACATGGAGAACTAGCACAGGCGGGATGGGCACTGCCAGGAGGGGTGGTGTCATCGGCAGGTGAAGCAGGAGTGGCGCGGTCTTTGGGCACATCCTCAGGCAAGTGGCCACCAGATGTTGGTGTTTCAGGGCCAACTTTGGTCGCTGTTTTCTTCTTTGCTCTTGGTGGAATGGGGAGGTTGTTCCTCAGCTGAAATTCACGTAACATTTTTCTGGCCCTAGCCAAACTCTGCTGTCGGGCTTCTTCCGACATCTCGGGAAGGGGAATCGCGCGGAACTTTTTCCCGAGCGCAGCCAATTTCTGCCGTCGGGCTTCTTCCGACATCTCGGACAGGGGAAAGGGTCGTGGGAGCGCCATCGTCTAATCCAGCAACCACTGTGAACTTGCATCCACTAGCTACCGCAGCGATGTGGGACTGAGCCAGGGAAGGGAGGGGCCAGGGAGGTGCCAGGCAGCATGGAATGTGGGCGTGGCCTCATTCTCCCAGCCTATTGGGCGATGAGAAGATTGATGGGAAAGGGGGCGGGGCCTGGAGGGTGAGCTCACAATGGAGGCCACCTGCAGAGTCGTCTCCACCCACTCTGGGGGGAGGGGCGGGACCATTGTCTCTGCCCACCTCTGGGGGGTGGGGCCAAGAGCTGTCAGCCCCCACCCCCAGGGGCGGGGCACAGTCGCTCCCTCCTCCCACTCCCGGGTGGGCTCCCCTCAGGGTGCTTGCGGTTCCCAACTTGGCGGCTCTTCATTTCCCACGCAGGGTGTCAGTTTCTCCACAGCCCTGAGGCCCATCTCCGCCTCTCACCCTGGACCTTCCTCCACCCCAGACCTCCCCGAGACGGGGACCAGGTCCTGGGCTCCGGAGGTAGGCGGGGAGTGAGAAGGGAGAATGAATGAATTAATCGAATTCATTTAAATGAATGAATTAAATTAATTCATTCATTCCAAAGTTAAAATTAAAATCCAGTCCCAGCGATATGGTAAAGCTGCAGAAAACCCTAGGCGGAGGAAATCTGAAAAGCTTCCAGGAGAAGAAGAGTAGTGCAAAATGAACAATTAAACTGGCAGCTCACCCTTCAGCAGAAAACAACAGACGCCAAAGGACAGTGGACTCTTCATTGTCCAAACAGGAAGCAGTCTGTATGGAATTCTGCATCCAAAGAAAAAGTGTCCTTTAAGAATGAAGGAGATACAGACATTTAAAAAAGAAAAATTTCAGAAACAAACAATACACTTAGAACCACCGAAAATGAATCTCTTCATTAGCCTAAACTTAGGCATATTTAAATCGAGTATCCAAATAATGATTGTGAAACCTGTGTTTGCACTGTAAGCTTCATGAACCAATTTAAAATTAAAGGAAGGAAGGAAAAATCTATAGATACAGATATGAAAGCTTCTTGGATTGTAAATATTATACATTATCTTCAATCCCATATGATTAACAGTGAAAAGTATACATTCTCAAAATATCAAGTAGAAAGTAATTTCAGATATGAGCTTGGCTATAGTAGTGACTTTGTTACAAACATTTTCCAATTTTTGATTTCAGGAATTTGTTTTATCTAATGGTACTATAGCTGCCTATAGTTATTCTTTTTATCTTCTTTTGTAAAATATGGCATATATATATGCAAAGCAAAGAAAGAAAACTCAATAATCTCAGACCACACTTCAACAAGCAGCTACGGGACTGGTCCCAGAGTTTGTCATGAGGGCCACCATACCCTCATCTCAGATTTTTCCTTCTAGCTGCTCCAAAACACTGGTGGCTTTATCGAAGCCACAATGAGAAAATCATATGGCATCTGCCCTTTTGTCTCAGACTTCTTTCACTCAACATTATGTCCTCCACTTTCATCCACATTGTCATGTGTTTTTTTTGTGTGTGTTTGTCTTTAGTTTTCGCATGGGCAGGCGCTGGGAATCCAACCCGGGTCTCCGGCATGGCTGGTGAGGACTCTGCCACTGAGTCACTGTGGCCCACCCTGTCATATGCCTTGGGACATCATCTTATCTAAGTGCTTCATAATACCCCATCAAACGTACGTATCACGTTTCGTTTATCCACTCGTCTTTTGAAGTGCAGCTTAGCTGGGTAAAGAATTCTTGGCTGGAAAGTCTTTCTCTTTCAGGATCCTAAACATATTATACCACTGCCTTCTCACCTCCATGGTGCCTCTTGAGTAGTCTGAACTCAGTCTTCTGTGTCTTCCCTTGTATGTGATAGGTCACTTTTCTCTTGCTGCTTTCAGGACTTTCTGCCTCTCTTCAGCATTTGACAGTCTGACGAGTATATGTCTTGGAGTAGGCTTCTTTGGATTTGTCATGTCTGTGCTTCATTGGGCTTCTTTTCTTTGCATATTTACGTGCTTTCTAAGGGCTGGAGTGCTTTCCCCCATTATCTCCTCAACTAATCTTCTAGCCCTTTACTCAGCTCTTCTCCTTCTGGGGCACCAGCGATTCTTATATTTACGTGCTCTGTGCTCTTCATTTCCTTGCGGTCCAGTTCCAGGGTATCCGTCTTTTTGGCCACTTGTTCTTTTGTGCATTTGAGTTAAGTGGTCATTTCTTCCAGCTTGCTTTTTCCTCTGCCTCTTCAAAGCTGCTGTCGTGTGTCTCCAGGATATTTTTAATTTAGTCAACAGTATCTTTTACCTCTGTGAGATCTGTTGTTTTTCTATGTATTCTTTCAAACTCTACTTGATGCTCTTCCAGTGTCTTCTTGCTCACCTTTATGTCATTAGCGGGGCCGAGCCTGGCACTCGGTATGTTTTGATGTGGCTCAGCGTGGCTCACTGCCCCATCCCTACCTCCCCATCCGGGCACTCCTTAGGCCTACGGGCCTCTTTAGGCAGAGGGGCATGGTAGGCTCTGGCACCAGCTCAGGGGTCTGTGTGTGCACGCGAAACAGGTTGACTGGCTTCTGGGTCCCCCGTGGGAGCTCCCGGCTGTGGATTCTCCCAAGCTAGCTGTTTGGGCAGGCAGTAATGCAAAGTGCACTGTGGCTTCTTGTCGCACGGTGCCTGCCCCAGCCTGGGCAGACGTCTGGGTTTAGCTTCTGAATGGAAAAGTGCTAGGAGGAAGGCCAACCTTCAACGCCGACCCCAGCCTTGGCATTTGTGCCGGCTCTTTTCTTAAGCAGAAGCTCCTAATAAAGGAATAATTTCACTGCCCGAAGGGGGTGATTGTTGAAACTGGAGGGACTCAGCACCCCGGCATCCCCCGCCATGCAGTTCCCCCGCAGTGCTCAGTGTCCGGAAGTGTAGGGTCGTGGCTGAAGAGTAGCAACTGGAAAATTACTAGTGCTGGGGTCGCACCCGAGGGCGGCTTCCCCGGCCCTGCAACTGCTCCGCACCCACTGGATGTCAGTTATTTTTTTCTCACCGGAAATGTAAGTTATTAAAGCCCATTTTTAATGTTGTGTTTATGTATCTTCAAACTGGTTCTCTTTGTTTCTGTTAGTAAACTACTGTTGATGGTTCTAGATCTTTGGGCTCCAGCTCTGACTGATCTGCTACGGTGACCAGTGCCGTCCGTGTGGCCTTGTGCTTCCCTGAATGGGGTCGAGGTCTTGTACGTTGGTAGCTGGTGGGCCCTGGGTGGGGTGTGAATTGTTTGCAGTGAAACCTGCACAGGAATTTGACCTTTTCAGGATGTGGACTGTTGCAGGCCGGCACAGCTGCCAGGGACGCTCTCCAGGGCATGTGGGTACAGACATGTAGACAGGGTTCTAGGCACGTGGGCTCCATCCTGGTCATGTAGGCTTGGGCAGCTGGGTGTGGACATGGTCCTGCCACCCAGGGCGGTACAGCGGGCCGTCCCTTCCCCCCTCCTGTAACTTACACACTGATGCTTGCCTTCCGGGCTGGGTGGAGGTGCTGGAACCCCACACACAGCCCTCTACCAACACCCAGCAGAACATAGCCCCCTGCCCACACCCTGCAGGACATGGTCACCTGCCCATGCCAATCAGGACACAGCCCCTACCCACACCCGGCACGACAAAACCCCCTGTCCACATCTGGCCGTACACAGTCCCCTGCCCTCGCCAGGCAGGACAAATCCCCCTGAATGATCTCTTTCAGCATCTTAAGTGTGTCACACCGCTCCCTTCCTGCCTCCGTGGTAGTAGCTCAGTAGTCTGAACTCATTCTTTTGTGGCTTCCCTAGTATGTAGTAGATTGTTTTTTTTTCTTGTGACTTTCAGAATTTTCTGCTTCTCTTCCACACTTGACAGACTGATTAGTGTGTATCTTGTGGAAGGCTTATTTGGATTTATTCTGTTTGGAGTTCATTGGGCTTCTTTGACTTATATATTCATGTGCTTTATAAGGTTTGGCAGGTTTTCCCATTTCTATTCTCAGCTATTCTTCCTAGCCCTTTACCCTTCTCTTCTCCTTCTCGAAACTGTTGATTCTTATATTTCAGGGCTTTGTTTTATCCATCGTTTCCCTGTGATCCAATTCAAATTTCACCATCATTTCTCCATTTGCTGTTTTGAGTGTTTGAAATCAGTTATCCTGGCCTCTAGATCACTTATTCTTTCATCTGTCTCTTCAAATTTGGTGCTGTGTATCTCTGCTATGTTTTTTATGTGGTCACCAGAGCCTTTAATCTCTGTGATATCTGCTCTTTTTCTATGTATCTTTCAAATTCCTCTCTATGGTCTTCTACTGTCTTCTTGCTCTCCTTTATGTCATTTGCTCTCCCGCTTATTAAGTAGAGTCATACGAACATCTCTGATTAGTTGTTGGAATGTCTGTGTCTCCTCTGGTGTTTTAACCTGGTCATCAGTTTGGCCTCTATCTGTCTGCCTTGTGGTGTTCTTAGTGATCCTCTGCTGTTTGCATTGCATGTAAATACCTCGATATACTTTGGGTCTTGATCTTTTTCAGCGACCTATGGCCCTCTGTAGGCATAGGAGCTGGTAGACTTTGAGCACCAACTCAGGAGTCTCTGTGAGCAGGGAGAACATGTTGACTCGCTTCTGGGTTCCCCTGGGAGCTCCCAGCTGTGGATTCTCACATGCTAGCTGTGGTGGCAGACAACAGTGCAATGTGTACCATAGCTTCTGGTCCCGCAGTTCCTGCACCAACCTGGTTAGACGCCTTGGTTTTCCTTCTTAATGAAAAAGTGCTAATAGGAAGCCCGGCCTTCAAAGCCGCCCCCAGCCTTTGCATTTGTGCTAGTTTGTTTCTTAAGACCGAAACTCCTAATGAAGGAATATTTTCACCACCACAAACGGGTGAATGTTTGAACTGGAGGGTGTTGGAGCCACCGACATCTCCTGCCACGCAGTTCCCACGCAGTGCTCTGTGTTCAGCATCGCAGGCTCATGACTGAAGAGATGCAGTGAAAAAGTATGAGTGGGAATCAAACCCAAAGGTGATTTTCCCAGCCCTGTGTGTGCTCTGCACCCTCTGTACGTCAGCAATTTTTTTCTCACCAGAAATGTAACAGTTATGAAAGTCCTTTTTTTTCATTTTTTTTTAACATGGGCATCTCCGCGAAGTGTTCTTGGGTCTTCTGACGTGGCAGGCGAGCATTCTTGGCTGCTGATCCACCATGGCCCGCCCAAAAGTACATTTTTAATGTTGTATTTATGTGTCTGCCTACTGGCTCTGTTATTTCTGTTAGTAATCTATTGATGATTCTAGATCTTTGAGTCCTCTCCTGGCTGACTTACTGTGGTTACCAGTGCAGGTGTGACATTCCACCCTCCTCCCACTCCTGGGTGGGCTCTCGTTCTTGTGCTTGCAGTCCCCATCTTGGTAGCTCTTCATTTCCCATGCAGGATGTCAGTTACTCCACAGCCCTGTAGCTTATTTCCACCACTCCCCATGGACCTTCCTCCACCACAGACCTCCCCTAGATGCGACCATGTCCTCAACTTTTGAGGTAGATGGGGAGCAAAAAAGGGGAGTGCTCATACTCGCCAAGTCCTTCTCGTAATTCTACATTGTGTCCAGCTTTTCCTACCCATCCCTTTCCCCTTTCTACCATCCCCCAGACTTACCCTCCCCATTGGAGCTCCTTCCTTTTGGGATCCACACTGCACCTCGTCCCTGGTGTGCCTCACCACCCCTCCCAGCTGCATCCAGTGCCAGCCACATCATCTCACCATCACACAGCACCCCTTTCCCCAGCATGGTCCCAAGGCCTCACTTGCTGTGTTAGTTTGCTAGCTGCTGGAATGCAACATGCTAGAAACAGAATTGCTTTTAAAGTGAGAATTTAATAAGTTGCTAGTTTCCAGTTTTCAGACCAAGAACATGTCCCAATTAAAGCAAGTCTATAGAAATATCCAATCTAAGGCATCCAGGAAAAGATCCTTTGGTTCAAGAAACCTGATGAAGTTTAAAGTTTCTCTTTCAAGTGTGAAGGCTCATGGTGAATACAGTCAGAGTTCCTCTCTCATCTGAAAGGAACATGGCGTACATGGTGTCATCTCCCAGCCTCTTCTCCTGGTTTCCTGTTTCATCAAGCTCCCCAGGAGGCATTTTCCTTCTTCATCTCCAGAGGTCACTGGCTTGTAGACTCTGTTTCTTGTGACTATGTCATTCTGCTCTGCTCTCTCTGAATCTCCTTCATTCTCCAAAATGTTTCCTCTTTTATAGGACTTCAGAAACTAATCAAGACCCACCCAAATTGGTGGAGACCTGTCATCACCTAATCCAACTTGACATCCACTCTTGTTTTAGTCACATCTCCAGGAGATGATCTCATTACAGTCTCAAACATATTGCATTGAATAGAGATTAGAAGAAATGGCTGCCTTTACTAAATGGGATTAGGATTAAAACATGGCTGCTCAAGGGTACATACATTCTTTCAAACCAACACAGTAGCCTTCTCCTTGGCTTCCTGTCCAGGACTTGGCCAGAACTTTCCAGATGTTACCACAGGACCTTCCAATCTCCGTGAGTAGGTCTGTGCCCGCCCTTCACTTCACACACAACTGCCTCTCACGCCCTGTCCATCCTCCTCGGCAGCTGATCTCCTCTTTGCCCTCATCCAACAATTCCTATTGGCTGCCAGGATTTGATGACATCTAAGCCTTTTAATGAGAAGCCTGTGCAAAATATTAAGGAGAAATGTGGCAGCATTTTACATTTTTGGAAATATCTTTAGTGCCTGACAATAGAAAACAGCTAAATTCTCATGTCTACTTTAGTATTTCACCAATTGCATATGTTACTTTTGTTTGAAGGACATAGAGAAAACCTGGTGTTCTAGTTTGCTCACTGCCAGTATGAAGTATACCACAAGCAGAATGGCTTTTAAAAAGGGGAATTGATTAAGTTGATAGGTTACAGTTCTCAGGCTGAGAAAATATCTGAATTTAAACAAGTCTATGGAAATGTCTAATCTGAGGCATCCAGATTAAGATACCTTGGTTTAAGAATGCTGATAAAGTTCAGAGTTTCTCTCTCAACTGAAGGGCTCATAGCAAACACAGTCAGGGTTCCTTTCTGATCTAGAATGGCACATGGTGCCTCCCGGTGGCATTTTTCTTCTTCATCTCCAAAGCACTGGTGGATGGACTCTCTACTTCATGGTGCTGCAGCATTCTCTGCTCTCTCAGAATCTCCTTCATTTTTGAAAATGTTTCCTCTTTTATAGGTCTCCAGAAACTTGTGAAAACCCACCCAAATGGGTGGAGACATGTCATCACCTAATCCAGCTTAATAACCACTCTTGACTAAATCACATCTCCAGGGAGATGATCTGATTACAGTTTCAAGCATATAGTATTGAATAGGGATTATTCTGACTTTATAAAATGGGATTTAGATTAAAACATGGCTTTTATAGGGGACATACATCCTTTCAAATTAGCCCAGAAACCTTTGGAGATGCAGAAAGAAAATGCACCCATCGTAGCTATTTAAAAAGAGAATCTGGGAGAGAAAGCCAGGACATGTCACCATGTACCTTTCCAGCTGACAGAAAAAAACTAAGATCATTGGCTCATTCTTGATTCAAGGTGTCTTCCTCTGGATGCCTTAGGTTGGACATTTTTATGGCCTTAGAACTGTAAACTTTTAAATTATGTTTATAAAAGCCAATGCATTTTTGGCATATTGCATTTCTAGGAACATTAGCAAGCTAAAAATAAAGGTGGTTTTGTGAAAAACTCATAGCATTTTCTTTATTTCTTTTACTTGTTGGAAAATTGCAAGGTGTTAGGGAAGATTTCAAATATTAAACTTCTACAAATTTCTTAATACTATTAAATATTTGGTGAGAAAGTAGAAAACAAAAGCATAATCCAGCAAACAAATCTGTATATCAATGTTCATAGTAACTTTATTCATACTAGCCATGAACAGCAATCAGCCCAGCTGTCCTTCAACTTGGTAGTCAGATTGTGGGACATGTATCCTGTGGAAGACAACTCCATAGTGAAAAGGAATGAGTTGCTAATATTCCCAACTTAAATGAATTTCTGGGAATTATGCTCCCAAAGGTGATACATTTTTTCATTTATGGAACATATTTGGGCAGCACAGTTTGAAGAAGTGATAAGATATGGCTAGTTGCAGGTCTTTGAGATGAAAGGCTCAGAAGAGAGTGATGGTTTGCTTATAAAGAAGCCATAAAGGGATGCTTATGGTGAGGGAACTGGTGGATGCATGAACTACAAGTGATACATTCTATGGGAGGAAACACAGATACACACACAAATGACAAGTGAAGCCTGGGAATTATCAATAGCATAGATGGTTTATATCAATGTCCATATCCTGACTGTGCTATTGAACTATAGTTTTGCAAAACATTACCATTGTGGAAAATCAGGTAAAGTATCCCTAAGGAGAGGGCGTGCAGTGGTCACCCTTAATCCCTAAGGAGGGGGCGTGCCATGGTCAACCCCTAATTCCTAAGGAGAGGGCATGTGGCAGTCACCCCTAATCCCTAAAGGACCTGAGCCCCTAGCGAGAGGGTGGCTGTAGACTGATCTGGGCTCTCTGCAGGGGGACTCTGCCCAGAGCTGGGTTTTTATAAGAGGCATCCCTCTGGCAAGCATCATGCCATCCATGTCACTTCTTTGCCAGATGTTTGGTTATCACTTATTGTAAAGATGTGTTTTTCTCAGTTCGTCTACATTCTAGCTGTAGTCAGCATGTTTATGGTGTTCTTTGGAATTTGAGATCATTAATATAATTTCAGTGCACAACAGGTAGCCAGTGGTGGTCACTATGGAGCAGTCCTGAGAAGGGGTGGCTGGTGCGGGTCCCTCAGCGATGCCCTGTGCAGAGATGGAACACTGGACATCTGATGGGCAGCCTCCATCAGAGGTGGAAGTGCGAGTGGAGGGGGAAGACCCCCCCAGGAAGGGGACATTTAGGCTAAAGTCCAGGTATCAGCAAATAATCAGCCACAACACCTCTGGGAAGAGTGTGCTTGGAAGTGGAACAGCCACCGCAAGGTCCAGAGTGCAGAGAGGAGCCCCCAGGAGTCCTGCTGGCCCCGAGGGCAGGTGGTTATTAGCTCTACCCTCTTTGAGGTGTCAAGACAGAGCAAATTACACCATTGGAGAGACTTCCAGGTTTGTGCTATAGATTATGCGGTTATGGGAGATTGGAGTAGATTGGGAATGTCACTTGGTATTAAGACTCCTTATGACTGCGTTGTGAAGAGTAGGTGTGGGGATGGGCACTGCTGTGGAGATTTTGTAATAGGAGGAAGGGAGGTGGCTTGAGTTGGTATCATGGTGATAGAGGTGGGGGAGGTTGATGTACGAGAGCTGGAACCACAGAATTTGCTGGTTCATTGGATGTAGGGGCAGAGGACGTTTCTTGGGGGATGCCTCCCAGGTCATTGGCCCAAGCAGCTGAGACACTGGGGAGGACCTCTGCTCAGCCTGGGGGAATCACTTTCCCTTTAGGGCTGGGACCAGGATGTCCATTTTTGGGTGTCTTTTCTCTCGAGCTCAGATATGGGTTCAATCTTTATATTTTTTATTCTTTCTGTGTATGCTTAGAATATGACCAATGTGTTTGTGTGTCTTTGAAAGATTGGTTCAGGCCTAAATCTATTTCATTCGAGGTTCTATTTTTGTTGGTATGGAAAGGAGGGAGCTGGGAAAACTGTCCCCTAGGGTAACTGAGAAGAGTTTTTGGCTATGAAACTCATAGAGTTTAATTTTCCCATCTCTTACTGATATCCTTTAAGAAAGTAGCAAACAAGAGAACAAAGTGTGATAGCTGAAAAAATGATTTGAAATTTAAGCCATAAATTAGCTCAGCAAAGCAGCAGATTGAACAGCTGCAGTTCCCTGCAAAGACTGACAACACAAGGTAATGGGTGGTAGCTAGTTTTATGAACTGAGAGATTTAAGTGCACAAGTTACAGGGGACATGGAGACTCACGGGGCCATCACTACTAATCCCAGATTTCTGAGGGCTGTAGGCCCTCCAGAGTTCCCACCCCATACTTGTTGATTATTCACAGCTTATGAAAAAGATTCACTAAAATCAACATGCCTTCCCTCTATACTGGACGGTTTCAAAACCAGAAAGCACCCAAGCCTTAATAGCCATAGCTAGTAATTGCATTTGAATTTTCACATTGATTGGTTTAAATATCATTGGTTGCTTTTAAAATCAGTAGAATAGCTAATAGCATAGAGTTCCCTACCATGTATAGACTGAGTTAGCATTTCTGAAGGTTTAGATGTTGGGAAAGAAAAAGTCAAATAAGTTTTACTGACTGAGCATTCTCATGGGAGATGTGTATTTCCTATAACATTTATTCTGTCAGCAGGTAAATGGAGCACTGAGAATGGACCAGCCATTGTTCTCAGGTCAGGGACGGAGCAGTGGACAAAAGAGTTGCCTGCACTCATGTGGCTATTCACTGTATGTTCTGTGGAGCTGATGAGAAGCAGGGCCGGACCTAATGGGAAGCCAGGAACAGTTCATTTCACAGAGAGCTGCAGGTAGGTAAGCAGTCAAGGGCAGAACCCCGGAGGAGGTGAGGTCATTTCAGGTGAAGGGAAACGCCCTGGCCACACCTGAGGAGGAAACCTGCCTGCCTGTGCCAGGAGGAGAGGAGCAGAGAGGGGTGAGAGGAGGGGGTGCCCTAGTGGCCCAGAGCCTCGCAGATGTTTGGGAACAGGGACAGGGAAATAAAGGTTAAAATACAGAGAAGCAAGAAGCCCCCACCCCCACCCTGAGAATATAAGGCTCCAGAAATGAGCTTGCCCCTCCAGCTCTCAGGAGGACAGGGCAGCAAGGTCAGGATAAGTGGCCTGGGCCCTACACCCATTACCCTCTCCAAGCTGTGGAAGGAATTTTGGAAAATCTCAATGTCCAGCTTCCTATCAGTTATTAAAGACACTGGCAAATACTAGATTATTGGAATCTACACAGGTGCTTTCCATAGTCATGAATGTTTGGTGCACCTTGTGTTTGTGGGAGCTGGCACCCAACCCTTGGTAACACTGGACCCTATGACAGGGACAGATGATACCTGGTTCCTTGTGCTCCTCCCCTCCTGGAATACTCACCTCTGTTTTCCACCCTGCAGGCAAGTCTATATGGACTGTAATGCAACCACCGCCTTGGACCCCGAGTTTATGCAGGTGGTGGACGAGGCCATGGGGGATGCCTGGGGGAATCCTAGAAGTCCCTGCCCAGCAGGTAATTCCAGAAGGTGTCCCAGGCACATATTTCGAGGTAATTGGAAGCCGAGCCTCAGGAGACAAATTGTACAGCCACAGATGACCATTTTCTTTTGAAAAACTGTTGTTACCTTCAGATCTTTCAGTATAAATTTCACAGTTTTTTTCCCTGAGGAGTTCAGATTTGTAAATTGTACCTTTTTGATACCAGAATCTTGAAACTTTATAATCATATCCACTCTTACCTCCCTTTCCCAGATGAAAGAATTGTCCTATTGAATTATTTTGGAAGAACCAAACCTATAAAAGCCCTTTCACATATCTAACTCAGTCGATCCTTGTAAAATTTCCAAAACTATATCTTTTAACTCATCAGGATCATATAGAAACCTGGTCTTTTTCTTCTTTTTTTTTTTTTGCACTGAAAGTGACTGTAAATTCCTGTGTCTTTATTAATGTTCTTATTTGTGTCTGGTTTATTCTTACTAGAATAATTGGAGGTTTTAGGAAAATATTTTCCTTCAGTGCAGTTCAGTGGCTGAGCTGGATTTGTTTCTCAGAAGGTCACTCTTCTTAGATGTTTATTGGGGATGATTAAGGGAAACTTTCTTATCTGTGGCTCATGATGACCTAAAATACCACTTCCAACAGTTTATTGCCAAGCCCTAGGGTTCAGTAATGGCTGTGTAGGGCTTTACAGTTTTAGTGTTTTAACATCAGTTTTCTCACTGCCAGTCTTGTAACTGAAAAGTCATGATTGAAGGGATGATTAGGATTACTCAGTCATGACATGCATGACCCATTAAGATGAGTCTTAATCTTTGTGCAGGAGTCCTTCAGAAGACAATAAATTCAGACCTGAGGAAAGAATGCCAGGGAAGCAAGAAGCTGAAATCAAAGAAACCCAAAAGAGAAGGAGAAGACCAGAAGATGCCACCATTTTGTCTCACCATGTGACAGAGAAGCCTAGGATTACTGTCAACTGGTCTTTGGGAAGGAAACATTGCCAAGATGATTCCTTGATTTAGACATTTCCTCAGCCTTAAAACCATGAGCAAATAAATTTGCATTGCTTAAGCTGAACCATTTCATGGTATTTGCTTAAGCAGCCTGGGAAACTAAAACACCTCCTTTATGATAGAATCATTTAACTACGTCACAGTATTAAGATTTAAAGTCTTTGGGAGGAATTTGAATGTTAAGAATGTATAAGAAGATGTTAGATTTTTATCACTGTCTTCCTTACAGTAGCAGAAACTGGTAATAGCCTCAGTATTCATCATAGGGGACTATTTTTATGAAGTATTGTGGTGCCCTTTCATGGAGTCTGGGCCCCCCGAAGCACTGTCCATACACTTGGTGGTCTGTCTCTGTGCTCTTGATTCAGTTCCATTGGTCACTTCTTCTATCTTTGTGCCAGTACCATGGTGCTTTGACTACTGTGACTTCATAGTAAGTTTAAAGTCCAGAAGTGATAGCCCTCCTCCTTTACTCCTGTATTTTAGGATATCTTTAGCTATTCAGGGTCTTTTTCCCTTTCATATTAGTTTGATAGCCAGCTTTTCCAAGTCTTCAAAATAGATTGTTGGGATTTTGATGGGTATTGCATTGAATCTGTAGATCAATTTCAGTAGAATTGTCATCTTGATGACACTCAACCTTCCTATCCATGAGCATGGACTAGCTTTCCATCTATATAAGTCATTTTTAATTTCTTTTTACAATTTTAGTTTTGATAATTTTCTTTGTATAAGTCCATGACATCCCTGATTAGGGTTATTTCCAGATACCTGATTCTTCTGATCGCTATTTGAATGGAATTTTTTCCTTAGTTGTCACGTCAGATAGGTCAATGCTTGTGTGTAGAAACATTGCTGATTTTTGTACATTAATCTTGTATCCCAGCACTTCGTTGAATTTGTTTATTAGCTCAAGTAGCTTTGCTGTAGATTTCTCAGTGAGTTCTATGTATAGCATCATGCTATCTGCAAAGAATGAAAATTATACTTCTTCTTTCCCTATTTAGATGCATTTTATTTCTTTCCCATCTAAATGCTCCAGCTAAGACTTCTAATACAGGAATGAGTAACTGGTGACAATGGATATCCTTGTCTTGCTCCTGATCTTAGGGGGAATGCTTTCAGCTTCTCACCATTAAGTACGAAGCTGGTTATGGGTTTTTTGTATATGCCCTCTATGATTTTCAGAAAGTTTCCTTCAATTCCTAACTTTTGAAATATTTTTTTATCAGGAATGCATGCTGGATTTTGTCAAATGCTTTTTCAGCATCAATCAAACTGATCATGTGATTTTTTCCCTTTTTATTTGTTAATATCATGCATTACATTGCTCAATTTTCTTATGTTGAGCCATCCTTGCATAACTGTTGTGAATCCCACTTGGCCATGGTGTATAATTCTTTTAATGTGGCATTGGATTGGATATGCTAGTATTTTGCTAAGAATTTTTGCATTCTTTTCTTGTATCATCTTTGTCTGATTTTGGTATAACAGTGATGGTACTTCATAAAATGAGTTAGGTAGGGTTCCTTTTATTCAATTTGTGGGAGAGTTTGAGCAGGATTGGCATTGGTTCTTTTTGGAATGTTTGATAAAATCCTTCAGGAAAATCCATCTGGTCCTGGCCTTTTCTTTGTGGGAAGATTTTTTAATGACTGGTTGAATCTCTTTTCTTGTAATTGGTTAGTTGAGATCTTCTATTTCTCAAGTCAGTGTAGATAATTCAAGTGTTTCTAGGAATTTGCCCATTTAATTTCAATTGTCCAATTTGTTGGCATGGAGTTATTCATTGGATTCTCTTATAATTTTTAAAATTTCTTCAGGATCTGTGATTACTACCCCCTCTGATTACTGGTTTTGTTTTGCATCCTCTGCTTTTCTTTGTTAGTCTAGGTAGGGGTCCATCAATGTTACTGATTTTCTCAAAGAACCAACTTTTGGTTTTGTTGATTCTTTCTATTGTTTTATTGTTCTCCAATTGTTTATTTCTCCCTCAATCTTTGTTATTTCTCTTCTTTTATTTGCTTTTAGGGTTAATTTCCTGCTTTTTCTCTAAATTCTCCAGGTGTGCAGTTAAGTCCTCAAGTTTTACTTGTTCTTGTTTTTTATCATACACACTTAGGGCAGTCAGTTTCCTGCTCAGCACTGCCTTTGCCACATCTCATAAATTCTGATATGTTGTATTCTCATTATCATTTGTCTCCAGATATTTACTGATTTCTCTAGCAGTATTTTCCTTGAACCACAGATTATTTAAGAGTGAGTTGTTTAATCTCCATATATTTGTGAAAGCTCTGGTTCTGTGGTGATTATTAATTTCCAGCTTTATTCCTTTGTGATCAGACAAAGTGCTTTGGATAATTAAAGTCCTATTAAATTTATACAGACCCAGTTTGTTTCCCAGCATGTGATCTATCCTGGAGAAATTTCCATGTGTGCTAGAGCAGAATGTATATCTTGGTGTTTTGGGGTGTCATGATCTGTATATGTCTATTTGATCTAATTCATTTATCTTTTTGTTTAGGTTCTCTGTTTTCTTGTTGATCTTTGTGTGCTTGTTCTGTCTATAGCAGAGAGAGACATTTTGAAGTTTCCTACCATTACTGTTGATACATCTATAGCTCCCTTCAGTTTCTCCAATATGTGCCTCAAGCATGTTGGAGCTCTTTGATTGGGAGCGTATGTATTTATGGTTGTTATTTCTTCTTGGCAAATTGTTCCTTTTATTAATGTGTAGCATCCTTCTTTGTCTCTTGTGACCTCTTTACATTTAAGGTCTATTTTGTCTGATATTAATATAGCTATTCCTGCTTCTTTTGATTACAGCTTGCATAGGAGATTTTTTCTGTCGTTTCACTTTTGATCTGTTTATATCCTTGAATCTAACATGTGTCACTTGTAAACAGTATATAGATGTGTTATTGTTTTTAATCTGTTCTGATAGTCTCTGCCTTTTAAGTGGTGAGTTTAATCCATTAATGTTCAATGTAATTACTGTATAAACAGTTCTTGACTCTACTATCTTCTCCTTTAGTTTTTATTTGTGAAATCTATATATTATTTTCTTTCTCCCTCTCTTTTTTCCTTTAAATTTCCATTTCTTGAGCAGGCCACCATGGCTTAGCAGGCAGAGTTCTCACCTACCATGCCAGAAACCCGGGTTGAATTCCTAGTGCCTGCCCGTACAAATAAAATAAATTACCATTACTCATATTCTTCAAGTCTGTGCCATCCTCCAAACCTCCCTCTCCTGTCTTTTTTTTATTTTTCAGCTGTCAGACCTTACTTTAGTGTTTTTTGTAGGGTTGGGTTGTTGACTGGTTCTGTCAATCTTTTTTGTCTCCAAAGATTTTAATCTCTCCCTCAATTTTGAAGGTTTACTTTGCTGTATAAAGAATTCTTGGCTTAAAGCCTTTCTCATTCAGGATCTTAAATATATAATACTATTGTTTTCTTGCTTCCCTGGTCCCTGTTGAGTAGTCTAAAATCAGTATTATATATTTTAGTAGATTGGCTTTCTTGTGCTGCTTTCAGGACTTTCTGTTTCTCTTCGACACCTGACAGTTTGAGTAGTATATATCTTGGAGTAAGACTGTTGGGATTGATTCTATTTGGAGTTTGCTGGTCTCCTTTGCTTTGCATTTTATGTCTTTTATAAGGGTTATGAAGTTTTCCCTGATTATGTCTTCAACTAACTCTCCTAACTCTTTATTCTTTTCTCCATTTAAGACACCAGTGGTTCTTCTATTTTTTCACCTCTTGTTGTCCATCATTTCCCTAAGATCCAGTTGCTTTTTTTTTCATTATTCTTGTGATTTATATTTTTGTACATTGTAGTTGAGTTGTTCTATCTTCTAGCTCACTTGTTCTTTCTTATGCTTCTTTGAAACTGCCATCATGTATCTTTTCATTTGGTCTACTGTGTCTTTCATTTCTGCATGAGCTGCTATTTTTCTTTTTAACCTTCTGAATTATTCTTTTTTGCTCTTCTACTGTCTTCATGATATCCTTTATTTCTTTATCAACATTCTTGAATAGTTGTTCCATATTCTGTATCTCCTCTGGAATTTTGCTTTGGTCATTTAGCTGAACCATTTCTGCTTGACTCTTCATGTGATTTGTGATTTTCTATTGACTTTGGGGCATTTGGTTTTCCTGGTATGGTTATTTTGGAAGTTGGTTTTTGCTGAAGGTTTCCTTTTGCACTTGGTTTGTTGGTTATTCTGTGCCAAATCAAGGTCCAGATCTCATGTTACAATTCAACTTGAGGGCCTATTAGAAGCTAGACCCATAATACCTGGGATGCATGAGTATTTCAGTGATTGAATACCCATCTGCTATATGGGAGACCCAGGCTCAACTCCGAGCCCATGCAACATCCTCCACCCAAAAAACTGGAAGAAAAAGATAATGTTACTAAAATAAAATAAGAATTTAATGAAAATATGAATAAAACAACTAGCAGAACAACAACAAAAAAACCCTCAGCAATAGTAGGTCCAGAATCAAAAAAAGACACCACACAACATACTGGAACTGAAGTCAGACTCGTGCCAAGCAGAAGGAAGAGGAAAATTTTTTTTCACATGGGCAGGCACCAGGAATCCAGCCTTCCACTGAGCCGCCATCACACGGCCCAAGGGAGAGGAAATTTAATAAAAACAAATACAAAGTGAAATGGAATAATAAAAATAATGTATGAAATAAGAAATAGAAAACAATCTACAAATATGTAAAATGTCTGTAAAAATAAAAACAAAAAAAATGAAAAAACAATTATACCATTAAGAAAGATGTATAGAAAGAATATATTTTTAAAAAGGGGGGAAAGAAAAGTCAATATTAAGAAAAACATTTAAAAATAAATAAAAATGTAGGCAGATAAGGAGCTAACCTACCTGCACTTATGCCTTCTCGCCAGGAGGTGGCAATCCTGAGGCACTCCTCCCTCATTCTTCTGGTGGGGAAGCAGCGTGGCAGTGAGGGAATGTTCCAGGCTAGCCTGGCCGGATGACCAGTCTCTGCTGGTGGGACTGAGGAGCTGCCCCACAGTGCTGGTGGGTCTGCCAGACACCACACCAGCAAGGCTGGCTGTTCCCTCAGGGCTGGTGGTCATGCCCTGAGACCCAGCCATCTTCAGTGGACAATCGGGTCCACCTCCAGGCTCCCATGGTCTCTGTCCACTGTGACCTACATGGGGAGGTCTTCCCAGGTGGCAGCTGGGCAGGCTGGACTGGAGGACAATCAGCTCCCTGTGGCTGCACCTGCCTGAGTGCCACAGCCCATGTTGGTGGGGATCACGGTCATTCACCCCACCCCACTCACCCCGTCCTATCCCCTGCCACTCTCCCCAGACTAACATCCCAGTTTGATTACTCACCCCCAGGACTGCAGTCATTGTCATTCTGTCCCCATCCCCTACCTTGTTTCCTGGAGCAGGAGTGAACTCACTCCACTGCACTCTGCCTTCTTCCTGGAAGTCTCAATTATATGCATATTTAAAGAAGAAATAGCCAGTTCTACATACATTGGCCTTTTGTTCAAGGAATTTTTTACCTTAATTGTAGAATGTATGGATACAAAAGTTGATGTGAATATTCTCTTTATTATTCCAGTCTTGTCTGTAGGCTCTGTAGTGACATCTTCTCTTTTTTCTGATATTCTTAACGTGTCTTTTCTCTTTTTCTGGATCAAGTTAGCTTGATCCAGGGGGCCAGCAATGGGCAGACAAGCTCAACACTTCCTCGAGGTGTTTACACGTGGTGAGATGCCTGGGGGCTGCCCTGTGACATAGCGGTAGGAGGGGTCACTGGGCCAGGGGTCCGGTGGGAGCAGCTGCAGGGTGGGAAGGGGCCAGCCTTCCAGAAGGATGCCAGCTCCATCCCCGAGGGCATGCACAGCTCAAGAAGGGGCGACACTTCTTCGGTGGTTCACATATAGGACACCTCTGGGTGTGTGTCCAGTAAATGGACAGAGGAATGCAGAGTCCCATTTCTAACCTTCTAAGTCTCTGTATTTGACATAGCCTAACACAGTCTGCTTTTTATTTCCTTTTTTATTTAAAGGATATTTTTGTTTTGTGTTTTTTGATAGATGAGGGTCTACCAGGGTCGCTTCATCTTCTGTCTTGGGGTGGGCAGCCCTGTGGCTGTGGGTGCCATGCTGCACCCTAGAAGGCCACTCTACCCGCCCCAGCCATGGCCCACACCTTGCCACCTGCTTATGGGAGTGAGCACTGAGCCGCTCATGGGGAAGTGCTTGATGTCACCCATCGCAGGATTGATAACTTTAATACAGAAATTGATGTATTCAGCAGCTACTGCATGAGTCCTGGGGGCTGGGTGTTTTGCTCTGGGGACACAGCTCTGCCTGGGACTGGGTGCTTTGCTCTGGGGACACAGCTCTGCCCCATGATCACCTGGGATTGGGAGGGAGGACCTGGGCCAAGGTGGACACCTCTGCTGTGAACTGACTGCATGTTTTACATGAATCTTATTTGTTAAATTGTGGTACTGGCAAAAAAAGATTTTACTTAATGCTGTACTTTGTTTACAGTGTATTATGGTATAAAACCAAAATTTCAGAAGTCAATAAAGTGTGTATTTAAAAGTTCAGAAAAGAATGACGACTCTGTTTTAAACTTTAAATGGTTTGTACCCACAGCTATGCTTTAATCCTCAAAGGCCCTTCTTGGTGATATTCTACAAAGTAGGACCCACTCTGCCCTTGTTTTGGAGGACCTACGAACCATTTAAATAGATGAGAAGTAAATTGCAGCAGGCAGCAGAAATACCAAGAAATGATAGGGATTTAGAAAAGGAAAAGAGATGATTGCTTTCAGGAAGTGGTTGGAAGCAGTGAAGGTTTGAGGGAGAAATAGCGTTTGAGTTGTGTGGCCTTTGGTGCAAACCCAGGAGGATGTCCCCATCTGAGCAAGGGTGCAAACAAGGACCCACAGCAGGAGTCAAGGCCTCAGCCACACCGACCTGCATGGAGGATTGGGGGTGGGGTGGGGGGATGGGAAAGCTCAGATTTGGGAGCTCTGTTGGGCATTTTCAATTTGTAGTGAGAGACCCCTGAAGAATTTGAACACCTCCAAACATCTGATTCAGAGAGGGGGAGGGTGTGGGGACGGGATGAAGGGTGGGAGAGAAGGAGGGGTGGGGAGGGGTCCCTGTGCTTTGGTGCAAACTACAGCATCTCTTGGTCTAGACCGCAGGGAGTTGGGATACACTGAGTCCTTATACTTCTTTCCCCTGGTGGTTTCTAACCCTTCTAGGCCAATGAAATGGTAAAGAAAAGCCTGATGGTGTGAAAACTAAGGCTCTTGTTTACCTGAAGACGTGGGCATTGGGGACACCAGGTGCGCCATTATATTGCCTGTGGTAATTGTATGCCCCCCACTGTCTGACAAGTAGCTCATCAACCCCCCCCAGCCATGTGGGAATGTACAGTGACAACATATTTTTGCTTGAGGCTGATCATTTTCTGTAGAAATTGATCTTCATTGAGTTACTACATTAAAAGTTATTTTTAAAATACAATTGGTATGGGTAGGGGAGAGCCAATATGACAGCTTAGTGAGGTGTGGGATTTAGCTCATTCTCCAGAGCGCTAATGAATAGCCAGGAACAGGACAGAACAACTGCTGGTGCCCCGTCAGTGACCAGATGCACAGCATACCCCAGTCTGAACCAGCTGGACTGGCTGTGACCCGCCCCCCAGAACTGTGAGTTCCCCAAGCCATGGCAGCCAGTGTCCCTCCCCCAAAGGCTGCTTCCTAGAAGGGAAAGGAAAGGACTTTACCAGCAACAGGAACTGAGTGCAACCAAGCTCCAATTGTGGAATTGATTTACATATTCTGACTAAAATTGGCCATATTTTATATATACTAAATATACTAAAAATGGGTCCCCATCTCAGCTGGACATTGAGTAAAAGCCAAGGTCGGTGGTTTTTGCCTCAGTGCAGAGGGGGCAGGGCTCACAGAAAAAGCAAAAAGAAAAAAAACAGAGGTTTTTTATGGCTCTGAAAAGGTCTGAACCCTGAAGGAAAGGATGGGGCACATAGCACCTAGAGATACACAGAGCAACATACCAACTTAAGCTCTTGATTGGCAAACACAAGGAATGGGGTTCTTACTCTGAAAATGATTTTTCTTTTTCTTTTGTTGTGGCTATGTTTTTACAGCTTGACTGTTTCTTAGATACAGCTGCAAGGCTTCTCAGGCTCCACTGCCCCAGGCCATATTGAGCTTGTTTGAGTGTTTGTCTGGAGCCTGTGCCTTCATCAGGAGAGGAGTGGGGCCCAGCTCAGGTGGAATCCCTCCCTCAAGGAGTTCAGACCCCAGGGACTAGAAAATTGAAGCAATTATAGCCAGCCTACAACCTCTCCTCTGTCTCTACCAGGCCTCCAGCAGGGAGAGTCTGCTGAAGTGAAAGGTGCTGCATCACATTATGCTGATGGGACCTGCAGAGAGACAGACAGTTTCCACATACTGGGCAGGATAGGAAAAACACAGGAGTCCAAAGACTTCACAGGAAATTCTTTCAACCTGCTGAGTCTCATCCTCAGGGAAAACTGAGGCAGGTGACTCCTCCTGAGAGTAGGCCAGTTTGGTCTGGGATCATCTGGCTGGGTTCTATAATACCAAAGTAGACATTTGTAATGGGGGGAAAGAGGCACCACACAGTCAGGGTAAGAAACAAGAAAACAAGCAGTGAAAAATTCTGATCTGTTAAACAAAACCTAAGATAGAGGCCTAGAATAAACTAAACTGAATGTCAAAGAACAGATAGACAAAAAAGCCATCCAGCAAGAAAATCCTAGGTAAAAAAAAAGTGAAAGCAATCTCCAGAATAAACTAATTAAGGTAATTGAATGCCTAGATACAAGCAAAAAATAACAAATCGTACTAGGAAATTGAAGATATGGCCCAGTCAAAGGAACAAATCAACGATTCAAATGAGATACAGGAAATGAAACAATTAATTCAGAATGTTTGAACGAACATGGAAGACCTCATCAAAAATCAAATCAATGAATTGAGGAAGGGTACAAAGAAGGCAAGAATTGAGCAAGAAGAAGAAATCGAAAGTCTAAATAAACAAATCACAGAACTTAGGGGAATGAAAGGCACAGTAGAAGAGATAAAAAAAACAATGGAAAACTACAATGTCAGATTTCAAAAGGCAGAAGAGAGGAGTAGTGAACTGGAGGATGGGACATCTGAAATATGACAAGCAAAAGAAAATGTAGGGAAAAGAATGGAAAAATATGAGCAGAGACACAGGGAGTTGAATGACAACATGAAGCAAACAAATATACATGGTGTGGGCGTCCCAGAAGGAGAAGAGAAGGGAAGAGAAGGGAGAAAAACTGATGGAGGAAATTATCACTGAAAACTTCCCAACTCTTATGAAAGATACTACACCAAGAAATGCAGTATCCCCCACATAGAATAGATCCAAATAGACGTACCCCAAGACACTTACTAATCAGAATGTCAAATGTAAAAGAGAAAGAGAGACTTTTGAAAGCAGCAAGAGAAAAACAGTCTATCACACACAAGGGAAGCCAAATAAGACTATGTCTATATTTCTCAACAGAAACTATGTTGGTGAGAAGACAGTGGGATGATATATTTAAGATACTAAAGGAGAAAAACTGCCAACCAATAATTCTATATCCAGCAAAATTGTCCTTCAAAAATGAGGGGAGAATTAAAACATTTTCAGACAAAAAAATCATAGAATTTGTGACCAAGAGACCAAGAGACTTCTGGAAAAAAATACTAAAGTGAGCACTAGAGACAGATACAAAGAAACAGGAGAGATCAGTGTGGGGAAGAAAAGGTAAAGGTAAAAAGAAGAAAAATTGGATACTAAGTAAAATCCAAAAGGCAGAATGGTAGAAGAAAGTACTTCCCATACAGTAATAACACTAAATGTTAATGGATTAAACTCACCAATCAAAAGACATAGACTGGCAGAATGGATTACAAAACACAACCCATCTGTATGCTGTCAACAAGAAACGCATCTTAGCTCCAAGGATAAACATAGGAACATGGCTAGCACAATATTACCTAACTGTAATACAATAATGTTAGAACACTGAATGAAGACGAATGTGAAAATGATAGAGGGAGGAGACCTGGGGGCACAAATCAAATCAGAAGGAAAGCTAGACAATAAAGTTTGAGATGGTATCATCTAGGAATGCCTAGAGTATATAATGATAGTGACTAAATGTGCAAATTTAAAAATGATTTTGTATAAGGAAGAACAAAAGAATGTTGATAATGCAGGGTATTGAAGATAGATAGTAATTAACATTTTAAACTTTATGTGTGAGACCAAAGCAAAAAAATGTTTCTTTGGTACAAAATTTATATTTTGACTCATGCATTTCCTAATATAACCCACGTGGACAGCTTAACTGGACACCATAGTACTTGGAACCTTGAGTAGGGCATGAGATTTTGTAGGTTTGTCCAGAGTAATGCCCTGCTACATCCCAGAGTGATTTGAACATTAAATTAAAAACTATTTGCAAAGTCCCGTTGAGGGAATGGTGAGAAAGGGGGAAATTTCAAGTTCCCCAAGTGGAGAATTCTTGATATTCTCACAAGCAGTGGGGACAACAAAAGCAACAGACTGAGCCCCCAATCTTGGGATATGTTCATATGAAATTTAGCCCCACAAAGGATAGGCTAAGCCTTCTTAAAATTAGGCCTAAGAGACACGCCCAAGAGAACCTCTTCTGTTGCTCAGAGGTGGCCTCTCTCTCCCTCTCAGCCAACACAACAAGCAAACTCACTGCCCTCCCCTGTCTACATGGGACATGACTCCCAGGGGTATGGACCTTCTTGGCAACATGGGACAGAAATCCTAGAATGAGCAGGGACTCACCATCAAGGGATTGAGAAAACCTTCTCAACCAAAAGATGGAAGAGTGAAATGAGACAAAATAAAGTGTCAATGGCTGGGAGATTCCAAACAGAGTCAAGGGGTTATCCTGGAGGTTATTTTTATGCATTAAATAGATATCACCTGTTAAGTGAAAGTGTAATGCAGAGGCTGGAGGGAACTGCCTGAATATGTAGAGCTGTGATCCAGTAGCCATGTTTCTTGAAGATGATTGTATAATGATATAGCTTTCACAAAGTGTATGATTGTGAAAACCTTGTGTGTCTGATGCTCCTTTTATCTACCTTATGGAGAGATGAGTAAAACATATGGATTAAAAATAAATAAATAATAGGGAAACAAATGTTAAAATAATTTAGTAAATTAAATGCTAGTGATCAATGAGAGGGGTAGGGGGTATGATATGTACGACTGTTTTTTTGTTTTCTTTTCTTTTTCTGAATTTATGCAAATGTTCTAAGAAATGATCATGATGGTGAACATACAACTATGTGATGATATTGTGAGTTACGGATTATATAATAAGAATGGAATGATCATATGGTAAGAAAGTTTAAGTTTGTTTGTGGTTATGTATCATAAATTTAAAAAATTAGATTAGACATCTCCATGGAGATGTGGCACACCCAATTATGACCTTTTGCTTAGGTTGATGTGCGACCCCACCCATTCAAGGTCAGTCTGGGTTAATTTACTGGAGTCCTTCAAAAAGGGAAATATTTTGGAGAAAGCTCAGACATAGACATTTTGGATATGCTTGGAGTGCCCATACAGACATTTGGAAATGCAGAAGCCCCAGGAGATCCAGAGCTGAGAGAGCTGACAGAAGCTAGTCAGGAACCCAAGCCCAGCACACATCACCATGTGTCTTCCCATGAAGTGCTAAGCAAGCCAGAACCCAGAGTTGTGTCTCAGAGGAGCTAAGTGTAGGCCCACAGATACTTAGAGAAAACTGGTGGCATCAGAAGGTGAAAGCAACAGAACTGTCTTGATTGAAGGTAACCTCTTGTTGGTGCCTCAGTTTGGACATTTTCTAGGCACTAGAACTGTAAGCTGGTAACTCATTAAATCTCCTTTTAAAAAGCCATTTCATCTCTGGTATATTTCATTCCAGCAGCTGAATAAACTAATACAGAGAGTGAGGGTGGACCCATGAGAGGGCCCATGCAGGCCCCAGAAGTGGGAGTTCTGTGGTCTTGGGGTTGGGAGTGGGGCATGTGGTGAGTGTGAACAGTGATATGGCAGAGGGGCACGGTGGAAGGTGAGGGAAGGGTCCCTCTGGGGTGCAGCTCTCAGGGTAGGGCTCTGTTGCCAGGAAGAAGTCTTATTGTGAGGCTAAAATCATATTGTTGAAGTTGAGGTCTTCATATAACTTAGAAATTAAGAATTTACTAATGATTATTACAGAATCATAATATCAATGTTTTTCTCTTTCTATGTTGCAGAATAGGCAGAAGTTAATACCTGGAATTGCTGACCCTCAGCTGCTCTCCCTCTGGTTTATACACACTGTTGTAGTGGTTGTTGTGGCCTAGTCTTGGCCCTCTTCATACTTACTGTTTTCATGGTAACATCTCCATCCCCCCTTGTTTAAATCCATAGAAACTCTCAATTCCTTAGACTTGGGCAGACAGAATTTAAGCCATCTGACCTCCTGCTCCATGTGGAGCATTAAACTCATTCTCTTTTTGAAGCCCTGGTGTCATGGATTAGCTGTTATGTGCATCAGGCAGAGAACCAACCACTTTTGTCTGGTATTTTGCAGCCCCAATGGGACAGAGATTCCTAAGAAGTCCATCTGCCTGAGGTTCTGGGCCCCAGCTGGTGAGTAAATGCAGTCATCTTGTGACCACTTGACTCATTTAGTCTAGAGGCTTGGTGACCAGGTTTTTCTCTGTTCTGCTGACACTCCAGACCCTTGCACCTTAAAAGGTTTCAGAGAGAGAAACAGTTTCCAGCTGCAAGTTTGGACATTTGACTGGGTGAGAGGGTCCTTAAGGCATGAGTGGATCAGGAAAGTAGTCCAGAGGTCAAGCCCCCTGGACCTGGGCTTGTTGAGACTTCCAGAATGATCCCTCTTGCTCTGACCTCTACACCTTTCTGTTTTCTGGGTGCCATGCTCTATGGGGTTCAAGGTCCTGGTCTGGATGTATCTGTTGAGGATACTATAGGAAAATAAGTCATCCCCCATTTAATTGTTATTCACTGACTCGTTGAGTGGGGCATTGAGATAAATGTGGATTGGGATTTAATGAAACTTAATTGGTATTTAATATAATTAAGTGTCGATGCCTGTTTAACTGTTAATTGATATAATGGTTTAGTCATTAATTGGCATCTCTCTAAGTCTTACTTAAATATATAAGTGTCTGTTTGAATCATTAGTTGGTTTGTTGTATTGTTCAAATGTCACTGAGTGGTTACTGATTACTAAAATTCTTTAAAGTAGGAAAGTCTAATTCTGGTAACATTCCTAAATGTTCTATTTCTAAATGGGTTTTATTGAAAAGTTGGAAAAACTTTAATTATGAGCCTATGACAAAAAACAAAAAAAAGGTTTAAAACTGTGACATTATCTGACCTCAGTATGATTTAGAATCAGGAGAAAAATGGCCTGGTTCCTATAAAAAAAGAGGTGGGGGGCACATAGAACCTGTAGATACATTGAGCAACGTACAAACTTAAGGTCTTGATTAACAAACCTAAAGAACAGAAGTCCTCCTCTGAAAAGGATTTTTTTGCTTTGTTTCTACTGCTTAAGAGCTCATTAGATAGAACTACAATGCTACTCAGGCTCCCACTGCCACAAGCAAGGGGCGAATTCAGCTGGTCTGAGAGACAAAGAGGCTGGTCATGTGAATAAGTTAACTCCCTCAAGGCTGTCCTTCCCCAGGAGAGCAGTGCAAAAGGACTGATTGTAAAAATGTATTACCTGATTGTGGCCCAATAATGTAAGTATGCTGAATGAAGCTGAATGTGAGAATGATAGAGGGAGGAGGGCTGGGGGCACCTATGAAACCAGAAGGAATGATAGACAATAAACACTGAGATGGTTTCATGTAGGAATGCCTAGAGTGGACAATGACAGTACTTAAGAATACAAATTTAAAAATGCTTTTGCATGAGTTAAAAAAAGGAATTTGTTCCACTGGACCTGATGATTAGAAATGGTAGACCCAGAGGAAATTCTGTGGAGTAGGCATGTTTGTTCTGAGAAAATTCCCCAATTGCAATAATTTGACCAGCAATACTTTTGAAATGGTAACCAAGTAAACAAAAATAATTTTAAAAATACGAATACTCTTGAGATTGAGGGAATTAAATAAGATCTAATTTTCAAATTTCAGTTAAGAGAAAAATTATCCTTGAGACCTGTGGAGTTTTCCTGGGTTTATATTTGGGACAAATAAAACAATTGTGTATTTTCCAGAGTTTGATGCTTCTGAAGTTGTTCAACATTTTAAGGTATGCAAAAAAAAGATATTTTTAAACTTCCAATAGAAAAAGAAGCATTATATCTATTAGATGTTGAAGATGGTAAGAAATGTAATTTTGCATATAATGAAAGTATTATTTTGATTAACTATTTTTAAAAATAATGGCATTTTGTAGGATGTCTAAAGGGAGGACTGAAGAATTTCTCAGTAACTTCAGGTATGTGGGTAGGTGAAGTACTCAGGATGTGCTTTGTTAAATAAAGTGGTGTAGCTTTGACTTGAGAATGTGGAGGGCAAACCCTGGGTGAACATGGAAAGTAGAGGAAGTTTCTTGAAGGGAATTTTGTTTGTGGGGGTCAGTGCTGACTAGAAGTTGATAAGCTTGCCTAAGGGAGTGTGGTTTCATAAATTCCTGGGCTGGTAGTTAGATTCCGTTGTCAACTTGGCCAGTGTGAAGGTATCTAGTTCTGTTGCTGTGGACATGAGCCAATGGTATTTGAACCTCATCTGTTGCTCATTACATCTACAGTCAGCTAAGAGGCATGCCTACTGTAATGAATGATGTTTGATTTAATTGGCTGGTGTTTAAATGAGCTCAAGATAGCACAGCCCAAGCACCTCAGCATACCTCATCTCAGTACTCACAGCTCAGCCCAGGCCTTTGGAAATGCAGAAAGAAATCACCACACAGAAAGTTGTTGGAACACAGAGGCCTGGAGAGAAGGCCAGCAGAGATCACCCTGTGCCTTCCCACATAAGAAAGAACCTCAGTGGAAAGTTAGCTGCCTTTCCTCTGAAGAACTAATGAAATAAATTCTCTTTTATTAAAAGGCCAATCCATCTCTGGTGTGTTGCATTCCAGCAGCTAGCAAACTAGCAGACCTGGTTTCATTGTGTTAGACAAGACCTAAATCGATAAGGAAAGTTGTAGAAGGATGTGAAAGGGAATTCTGTTTGTTGTAGTCAATGCTAACCAAAACACTGATAGGCTTGTTTACAATATTTTGTAACAGTTTTTTGCATCAAACTGTGTATTCATAAAAACTGGAGCTTAGTTTTCCCTTTTAAAATAATGCAGGTTATTGGTGTGATCTTTATGAAAGATTATAAAAAGCTTTTCTTAACTAGAAGAAAAGTACTCTGAATACTCTGACTAGAAGGCAAAGGTTCTATGCCATATCAGAATAAAATTTGCTGTTGAGGTTTAGGTTGACCTTATCATCCATTAATTTAGAAGACACTTTGTTGTCACTTTGGTTAAATAAGGAACATACTATTGTTTCACAATAACCTATTTTCTGATTTAACATATGTTCAAACCTGACAATTTTGACATTTTTTGCTCCCCCAAATCAAACCCTAAAGGCTATCTTTTATTTAAAACTGTTGCAAAGAATTTGCTCCTTTTATTATTATTTTTAGCTTGAACACCAGTGTTTATGGCAGCATTATTCACAATAGCCAAAAGGTGGGGCACAAATGTCCATCAACAAGTGAATGGATAAACAAAATGAGTACATGCACACAACAGAATGTCACTAGCCATGTGAAAAGATGAAGTTATGAGATGTGCTACAACATGGAAAAATCTTGAAATATCATGTTCAGTGTGACAAGGAAGACACACAAGGACAAAAATGTTATGATACTTATAACTGTTTACTAGAAATGATAAATTCACAGAGATAACAGATTCCAGATTACTGGGGGAGGGTGTGATGGCAGGATGGAGAAGGGAGCATATTTGCAAAAAATTTTTAAAAATTAAGTTAATAAGTCCGTTACATGTTCACTTAACATTTCTTTGTTGGCAGAACCTATTTATTCAGAATTAAAAGAATAAAAATAAAATAAGTATCAATAAATATTTAAAAATAATACATATCAATAGGATACAACACCCTATTCCCCCTCTTTCTTCTGTACTTTTCCATGTATCAATAGAGTTCTTGTTATCACCTATTCCCACCTCCTTCCTCTGTGCTTTTCCATATATCAATAAAGAAGTTTCCCCATCCCCCTAATAAGGATTGCCACACTCCCTTAGCCAGCCCCAGATTCTGCTATTATACAGGGCACTGTCCTGCCTCCAGGATATACAAAATGTCATGCAGTTATAGTCTTTACACTCTGAAGGGACATCAATCTTGCCACCAGCCCATGCCCTTGACTAAATAAATGTGTAAATACTGCCCAAAAGGGAAGCTGAAGAAAATGGCACCAGTGTCCCCAACAGTGCCTCCAAGAGTGCGCATATGAGCCCATGAGGATAAAGAATGAATTCACCCCTCTAAATAAGGGGTGGATGAGTGCCTTGTTCTAAGGTGACAGATTGGTAGTCTGGGCATGAGAGTTTAAAGGCTCAAGTCTTCCATTGATTCCAAAAGGACAAAATTATTATGCTCATTCTGTACTGGAAGGAAGCCTACAGCTTCCCCATTAATTCTTGAATCGCACGTCGATAATACTTCTACCTGGAAATTGAAAGACCTTACATTGTTGAGCAGGTTTCTACCATAAAATGTCCTGCCTTCTTTATATATACATTTTTTTTAGTTTTTTTTTAAATTTTTAAAACATTTTTGTTCTAGTTTGCTAGCTGTCGGAATGCAACACACCAGAGACGGATTGGCTGTTAATAAAAGGGGATTTATTTTGTTGGTTCTTCAGAGGAAAGGCAGCTAACTTTCCACTGAGGTTCTTTCTTACGTGGAAGGCACAGGATGGTCTCTGCTGGTCTTCTCTCCAGGCCCCTGGGTTCCAACAACTTTGTCCGGGGTGATTTCTTTCTCCATCTCCAAGGGCCCGAGCTGAGCTGCAAGTGCTGAGATGAGGAATGCCAAGCTGCTAGACTGTGCTACATTGCATTCTCTCATTTAAGCACAAGCCAATTAAGTTAGTCACTCATTGCAGCAGACACGCCTCCTAGCCGACTGCGGATGTAATTAGCAACAGATGAGATTCACCTACAATTGGCTCATGTCCACAGCAACAGAACTAGGTGCTTTCACCTGGACAAGTTGACAACTGAATCTAACTACCACAATTTTATTTATTTTAAAATTTTGTCATTTTTTAAAAATTTTATTGAAACTAAATATTCATAGCCCAGAAATTAAAACATAGTACTATCCTGGCCAAGGTAGCAAGGAGTCTAAGAGGCTAAAGGGAGCCCCTCAGAGGCCCCACCTTCCTACTCTAGAGATAAATAGGTGGTAGGAAAGGGAGGCAGGAAAGAGGGTGGGAAGGGAATGGTAGGAAAAAGTGGGGACCAGAGACAGGCTTAGATGACCAGAACCTTCGCTTCCTTATACTACTCAACCTGGTAGAAAGGGATGCAGGGATTATCACCCAGGCCATGGTGATCATGGGGGTATTGAGTCTCACGTAGCAGTTGCATTTTCTGCTGGGAAGTGGGAGTCTCTGGAATGATGTGGACTTAGAGGGCCTCTCCCTTCACAGATTCCACATCATTTGCCTGGTTCCCCTTGGGAATGTCCTGGCTGATGTCAGCTCCAAGCTCCGGGGTGGCTGGGAATGCTGTTGTGGCCTGACCAGCAGGGCTCTGGGCAGCTTCCAGAAGCATGCCATGCTGTCCTTTGTGCTCACCAACAAGTGTTTTGTTGAGCTTCTGCATCTCAAGCAGTTTCACCTTCATATCTTCCTTGCCATTTGCTAGGCAGCTAATGTTCTCTTTTACACAGTGATGCTCCTTCATTACTGCCCTCTGATTTGGGTAGAGGACAATGCACTCACCAATTGTGTCTATCTCTCCACATAGCTGCAGGCAGCAATGCTCCAGCTCTTCCATCCGATTCTTCAAATCTAGTTGATCTTGCATAATTTCAGCAAAGCAGTGCTGCAGCTTCTTCATAGCCCCTTGCAGAGCCTGATTAATGTCCCCTGATACACTTTACCCACTGGTCCTGGTGGGAGGAGCACCTCTCGCTTACACTGAGATGAGGTCACTGGCAAGCCAGGTACTGGCAGCATAGCTTTTGCTCCTCTAGTTGCCTGTGCAGATGTGCCCACTCTTCTTCACCACCAGATATGGCTGATTTTAAAAATGCCACCAGGTGTCTCAGATACTGGTCACGTTGCTCTTGCAAACCCTGAGCCTCTTTGCTCTTGAATTCCATTGTCTCTTTGAATTTTGTCAGGTGTTACTACAGCCCTCCCAGCTTCTTGGCCAGCTCTTTCTTAACGTACTGTTCTGAATGCAAGGCACTGATTGTCTCCATATTTTCGTTGCTCCACCTGATTTCTTCAATGCTCTTGCTTTGGGTGTAAGGTCTTGAAAACCTCCTAGTATAAGATTTATAAGATATTTCCCTATATTTTCTTCGAACAGTTTTATGATCTTAGATCTAATGTTTAGGTCTTTGATCTATTTTGAGTTAATTTTTGTATAGGGTGTGAGATTTGGGTCCTCTTTCATTCTTTTACATATGGATATCCAGTTCTCTAGGCACCTTTTATTGAAGAGAGTGTTCTGCCCCAGTGAGTTGGCTTGACTGCCTTATCAAAAATCAGTTGTCCATAGATGAGGGGAGTCTATATCTGAGTGCTCTATTCAATTCCATTGGTCAATATATCTATCCTTATGCCTGTACCATGATGTTTTGATCACTATAGCTTCATAATATGCCTTAAAGTCAGGTAGCATGAGATGTCTGGCTTCATTTTTTTTCCTCAGGATACTTTTAGCTATTCGGGGCACCCTGCCCTTCCAGATAAATTTGGTTATTGGTTTTTATATTTCTGAAAAGTAAGTTTTTGGGATTTTAATTGGTATTGCATTGAATCTGTAGATCAATTTAGGTAGAATTGACATCTTAACTATATTTAGTCTTCCAATCCATGAACACAGTATACCTTTCCATCTATTTAGGTCTTCTGTGATTTCTTTTAAAGATTTTTTTGTAGTTTCTTTTGTATAGGTCTTTTGTCTCTTTAGTTAAATTTATTCCTAAATATTTTATTCTTTTGGTTGCAATTGTAAATGGAATTCTTTTCTTGATTTCCCCCTCAGATTGTTCATTACTAGTGTATAGAAACACTGCAGATTTTTGAGTGTTGATCTTGTAATCTGCCATTTTGCTATACTCATTTTTTAGCTCTAGTAGTTTTGCTGTGGATTTTTCAGGGTTTTCAACATATAGTATCATATCATCTGCAAATAGTGAGAGTTTTACTTCTTCCTGTCCAGTTTTGATTACTTGTATTTTTTCTCCTTGCCTAACGGCTCTGGCTAGAACTTCCAACACAATGTTGAATAGCAGTGGTGATAGTGGACATCCTTATCTTGCTCCTGATCTTAGGGGGAAAGTTTTCAGTTTTTCCCCACTGAGGATGATGTTAGCTGTGGGTTTTTCAAATATTTCCTTTATCATTTTGAGGAAGTTCCCTTCTATTCCTATCCTTGAAGTGTTTTCAACAGGAAATGGTGTTGAATTTTGTCAAATGCCTTTTATGCATCAATCAAGATGATCATGTGGTTTTTCTGCTTTGATTTGATAATATGTTGTATTACATTAATTGATTTTCTTATGTTGAACAATCCTTGCATGCCTGGGATGAATCCTACTTGGTCAAAATGTATAATTCTTTTAATGTGTTGCTGGATTCTATTTGCTAGAATTTTGTTGAGAATTTTTGCATCTATATTCATTAGAGTTATTGGTCTGTAGTTTTCTTTTTTTGTAATATATTTATCTGACTTTGGTATGAGGATGATGTTAGCTTCATAGAATGCGTTAGGTAGCTTTCCCTCCACTTCAAGTTTTTTGAACAGTTTGAGCATGATTGGTACTAATTCTTTCTGGAATGTTTGGCAGAATTCACATGTGAAGCCATCTGGTCCTGGACTTTTCTTTTTGGGGAGCTCCTTAATGACTGATTCAATTTCTTTACTTGTGATTGGTTTGTTGAGGTCATCTATTTCTTCTCAAGTCCAAGTTGGTTGTTCATGCTTTTCTAGAAATTTGTCTATTTCATCTATATTGTCATATTTATCAGCATAAAGTTGTTCATAATATCCTGTTATTACTTCCTTTATTTCTGTGGGGTCAGTGGTTATGTCTCCTCTTCCATTTCTTACTTTATTTATTTGCATCCTCTCTGTTCTTTTTGTCAATCTTGCTAAGGGTCCATCAATCTTATTGATTTTCTCATAGAATCAGCTTCTTGTTTTGCTGATTTTCTCAATTATTTTCAAACTGCCCAAAGTCTAGAGCTAGTGAATGGCAGGCAAGGCATTCCAATGTCACTATCACCCTGCATCTATGCTGCATCTTCACTCTTCCAAGCACCCCATTCTCCTATATCAAAGCACATTGTAAGATGGCGGCTTAGTAAGACGCGCAGGTCTTAGTTCCTCCTCCAGAACAGCAACTAAAGAAACAGAAACAATACGAAACAGCTCCCGGAGCCACAACAGAGACCAAAAAGACAGCGTACCCCATTCTGGAATGGCTGAATGGGCAGGGAGAATCTGCTGTGGTGAGATACCCAAGGGGTGCGCGTTTTCCCAGCCGGGGTGGCTGGCAACTGGGGTCCCCTCCATGCACGTGGCTCCCCGGTCTGACTGGGAACATTGGATAGCAGGGCTCTCCTGCCACGCTTGCATCTCGGGCCAGCTGGGCAATTTGGACCGGCACTCCCCCAAGCCGCAGCGGCCAGCGACCCCCTCTCCACACGCGGTTTCCCGGGCCGACTGCGAGATTCGGATTGGCAAGTTAAAGGAGCCACAGCATCTTTTACTGGTGGGACCCGCAGACAGATGAGCGCCACGAGCGCCACCTACTGGGCAGGAAAAGAAAAACAGAGCCCAGAGATTTCACAGAAAAACCTTTCAACCAGCCGGGTCCCACACCCAGGGAAATCTGATCAAATGCCCAGACACCAGCAGAAAATAATGGATGACGCTCGGAAAATTAAAGATATGGCCCAGTCAAAGGAACAAACCAATAGTTCAAATGAGATACAGGAGCTGAGATAACTAATGCTGAATATACGAACAGAAATGGAAAAATTCTTCAAAAACCAAATCAATAAATTGAGGGAGGACATGAAGAAGACATGGGCTGAATAAAAAGAAGAAATAGAAAATCTGAAAAAACAAATCACAGAACTTATGGGAGTGAAGGACAAAGAAGAAAAAATGGAAAACACAATGGATACCTACAATGGTAGGTCTAAAGAGACAGAAGCTACAATTAGTGAACTGGAGGATGGAACATCTGAATTCCAAAAAGAAACAGAAACTATAGGGAAAAGAATGGAAAAATTTGAGCAGGGGATCAGGGAACTGAATGACAATATGAAGCGCACAAATATACGTTGTGGGTGTCCCAGAAGGAGAAGAGAAGGGAAAAGGAGGAGAAAAACTAATGGAAGAAATTATCACTGAAAATTTCCCAACTCTTATGAAAGACCTAAATTTACAGATCCAAGAAGTGCAGCACACCCCAAAGAGAATAGACCCAAATAGGCATTCTCCAAGACACTTACTAGTTAGAATGTCAGAGGTCAAAGAGAAAGAGAGGATCTTGAAAGCAGCAAGAGAAAAACAATCCATCACATACAAGGGAAACCCAATAAGACTATGTGTAGATTTTTCAGCAGAAACCATGGAAGCTAGAAGACAGTGGGATGATATATTTAAATTACTAAAAGAGAAAAACTGCCAACCAAGACTTCTATATCCAGCAAAATTGTCCTTCAAAAATGAAGGAGAAATTAAAACATTTATAGACAAAAAGTCACTGAGAGAATTTGTGACCAAGAGACCAGCTCTGCAAGAAATACTAAAGGGAGCACTAGAATCAGATACGAAAAGACAGAAGAAAGAGGTATGGAGTAAAGTGTAGAAAGAAGGAAAATCAGATATGATATATATAATACAAAAGGCAAAATGTTAGAGGAAAATATTATCCAAACAGTAATAACACTAAAAGTTAATGGACTGAATTTCCCAATCAAAAGACATAGACTGGCAGAATGGATTACGACCCAGCAATACCACTGCTAGGTATCTACTCAAAGGACTTAAGGGCAAAGACACAGACGGACATTTGCACACCAGTGTTTATAGCAGCATTATCCACAATTGCAAAGAGATGGAAACAGCCAAAATGTCCATCAACAGACAAGTGGCTAAACAAACTGTGGCATATACCTACGATGGAATATTATGCAGCTTTAAGACAGACTAAACTTATGAAGCATGTTATAACATGGATGGACCTAGAGAACATTATGCTGAGTGAGTCTAGCCAAAAACTAAAGGACAAATACTGTATGGTCCCACTGATGTGAACCGACATTCAAGAATCGGTTTGGAATATATCATTGGTAACAGAGACCAGCAGGAGTTAGAAACAGGGTAAGATAATGGGTAATTGGAGCTGAAGGGATACAGACTGGGCAACAGGACTAGATACAAAAACTCAAAAATGGACAGCACAGTAATACCTAAGTGTAATGTAACTATGTTGGAACACTGAATGAAGCTGCACCTGAAATATAGTTGTTTGTTTGTTTGTTTGTTTGTATCTTTTGTTTTTGTTTTTTTCTTTTTCCTTTTTTTATATATATATTTTTTATTAGTATTATTATTTTAATTCTCTTCTCTATATTAACATTCTATATCTTTTTCTGCTGTTTTGCTAGTTCTTTTCCTAAATCGATGCAAATGTACTAAGAAATAATGATCATACATCTATGTGATGATACTAAGAATTACTGAGTGCATGTATAGAATGGAATGATTTCTAAATGTTGTGTTAATTTCTTTTCTTTTTTTGATTAATAAAAAAAATTTTTAAAAAGCACATTGTGCATGCCCAACTTGGCCAAATTGACATTAACAATATCTTCATTTCCCCACATATTTTTCAGTCTATTTATCCTTTTATTAGTGTGTTTTGCATTCTTCAAATCTACTGCATATTTTGTTATAAATTTATGCATATTCTCCAGAGGGTGATTCCTGGGTATTTTATATTTTTTGTTCTAGTGTATGGAATATTTTCTATTATATTTCTACTTTTTTTGTTGGTTATAGAAAACTTGATTGCAGCATGTTGCTCTCTCAACCCAAGGATATCTTTTGATACTACTGTATTTCTTTTATACAGAGAAAAATATTGCATGTAATTACAAAAATGTGACTCTTCAGTCCATTCTAACACCTCTTTTTACTTACCTCACTTAATTAAAACATATACAGTTAAAAACAAAATTAATGAGGGCTGAAACCTTCTAAAGCTTCACAATTAATGCTGCTGTTTGCTTCATGTTTTGACATATATATTTAGCACTCTAGTGCAATCTTTTTCTAATTCTTTCACTGAAAGCCATGTTCAATACATGGTTACTGAATTTTATTGAATGATATCCTCTTTCATTGAGATGATATAATTCCTCTCAAATTTTTCCTGGGATGAATTACTTTGATTGATACCCTTTTTATTATTTAGAAAGTTTTCAGTGAAATATTAAAATGTTTTTAAAAACTAAGCTAAACAAAATGGCACCCACAACCCATCTCAAAAATAAAATATTTCAGTAAGGGCAGAAGTGATGTGTTTATATTCCCTGAAGTTTTTTCCCTTGTCGGTTTTTTGTCTCCAGAAATAATGACACACATGATTTTTTTCTTACATAGTATCAGTATGTACCATTTTTCTTCTGTTTATGAAGTCATTTCATCTTGACTCATATAGCTATATTATTTTTCAACTATAAGTACAGAATACAATACCTTGTTGAACAAATTAGGAATGTTATCCTTGTTCAAGTCTATCTAGAACATGAGAAGGAGGTGGAATCATTACCATGTGGAATAATTTTCGTATGTGAATTTTACTAATATTTTCAAATTTCTCTAGAATCTGACTGTAATTATTTATATTCTTAACAAGAATGTACTTAAATTTCCACCACCTGTATTCTAATTAAAATTAAATATTGACAAACTTTTCCATTTTTCAACTCAATACCTGTCTTAGTTTGCTAACTCTGATGAAATACAACATACCAGAAATGGACAGAATTTTTTTTTAATGGGGATTTTATTAACTTAAAATCTTATAGTTCCCAGGTTTTGAAAATGTTCAAATCAAAGAATCAACAGGTGAGGTTTCTTCCCCAAAGTCCACTTATCAGAAATCTTCAGCTCTTCTGTCATATGGCCAGGAAAATAGCAATGTCTGCTAGTCTCTTATGCCTGTCCTGGGTTTTGTGGCTTCTGTCTTCTGGCATTAGTGGCTTTCTGTCTGTGTTCTGTGTGTCCTCTATCAGCTTCTCTGGCTTATTTACTTGAGCTTCTCTGGGGGATTTTCCTGGGTCTTCTCTCTGTCTTTTTTCCTCTTAAACTCCATTAAGATGATTAAGATGCACCTTGAATGAGGTGGGTCACATCACAAGTTAAGATCCTACTCACAATGGGTCCAGACCCATGGGAATGGGTTAAATTTCAGAACATGATCTTTTCAGATGCCCACAAAAGTTCAAATTACCACATAATCTAAAGAGGGGAGCCTGACAAAAATACAGGGTAAACAGTTAAATTTTAATTTCAAATATACAAGGGAATTTTAAATGGAAATATGTCTTCTATTGTAAACGGATATTTTTTCTTGACTTACTTCTTGGATTGCTCAGCACTAGTGCATAGAAACACTACTCATTTGGGGGTGTTAATCTTATACCCCGCCACTTTGCTATACTCATGTATTAGCTCTGGTAGATTTGCTTTACTGTTTCTAGGATTCTATACAAATAATATCACATCATTTGTAAACAGTGAAAGTTTTACTTTTTCCTTCCCTGTTTGGATGACTTTTATTTCTTTTTCTGGTCTAATTGCCCAGGCTAGAACTTCCAGCACAATGTTGAATAATAATGGAGACAATAGTCATGCTTGTCTTGTTCCTGGTCTGAGAAGGAAAGTGTTCAGTCTTTCACCATTGAGTATAAGGCTAGCTGTGGGTTTCATATATTGCCTATTTATAATAGAATCATAACTCAAGATATGCCCAAGAGTAAAAGATGTGCCAAGGCCTTGTTCTACCTCCTTAGAATATAACAGAGAACAACATAGACAACAAAAAACCTTTTCCTTAAGCAGATTGCTTACATAGTGTGGTAAGATTTTCATAGTCAATGAATCAATATATAGGGCACCAATTAATTTGAATATTGGATATCTAACATATACTATCTTGGAGCAGATGTGCTCCAAATATTGCATGCTACATATTTCCATTTAAAATTCCCTTGTATATTTGAAATTAAAATTTATCTTGTTACCCTGTATTTTTCTCAGGCTTCCCTCTTTAGGTTATGTGATAATTTGAACTTTTGTGGGCACCTGAAAAGATCATGTTCTGAAAGTTAACCCATTCCCATGGGTCTGGACCCATTGTGAGTAGGATCTTAACTTGTAATGTGACCCACCTCATTCAAGGTGCATCTTAATCATCTTAATGGAGTTTAAGAGGAAAAAAAACAGAGAGAAGACCCAGAAAAATCCCCCAAATAAAAAATTTAGGTATAAATTTTAGTAAGGATATTGTAATAGTTCTCAACCTGTTGAAATGCAATATACTGGAAATGGAGTGCTTTTTAAAAGGGCAATTTATTAAGTTGCAAATTTACTGTTCCAAAGCTGTGAAAATGTACAAATTAAGGCAAGGTTATGAAAATGCCTAAATTAAAGCACCAACAAGTTGGTACTATCACTCAAGGAAGGTCAATGAGTTGGGAGTTTCTCTCTCAGCTGGAAGGGCATATGATGAAGTCTGATAGCTTTCTCTCCTGGCCTCTAGTTTCATGAAGCTCCAGCAGGGACATTTTCCTTCTTCATCTCCAAAGTTCTCTGGTTGCATGGGCTCTAAGGTTTTTTTAAGAATGGTTCCCTCTTAAAGGGCTCCAGTAAGCAACCCCACATTGATCAGTGGAAACACATCTCTATGAAAACCACCTAATTGAAAGTTACCACCCACAATTGGGTGAGACACATCTCTATGGAAACAAGTAAAAAACATCCACCCAGAAGTACTGAGTGAGCAATACTGAGTGGCTTTCTCTGGGTTCACAACAAAATTAAACTGGCACATTTCACACTTTGAACACCAAAAAGCATGTTCTTTCCAAATAGAAAGTACATTCACTCCATAACAATATCAGAAAGACAAACTATTTCAGTAACAATACAAATATCATACAAAATCAGAAAGACAGCAAAATCTCATCAAAGTCAGCTATAGGCATGGTCTGTCCTAAAGCAAAATTCTCCTCTGGCTCTGGACCTGCAAAACAAAAACAAGTTTTGCTGCAAACATACAAAGGAGGGAGAGTCATAGGATGCATACTCCCATTTCCATGGGAGGCAGAAACTGTAAGTAACACAGAGGTCACAGAACCCAAACAATTCCAAAAATTATCAAAACTGATGATTGGTTTTAGATGGAAGGAAGATTTTAAAAGCCATGATCTTGAATATTTAGAAGAAGACATTTCCAAATTAAATCTGGAAAGTGCAGCCTGGTTTCTCCCTGCAGCTTTTATTGAAATGCAACTGGTTAAATTCTCATGTGGGGCACTATTCTCTGGGTTCTCCCTTTCTAGAAACTCCAAATTTTTCAGACCATCATTTTCTGGTTTCTTTACTTCCAGGAGTTCAGTTCTCAATAAAAGCTGCAGGGAGAAACCAGGCTGCACTTTCCAGATTTAATTTGGAAATGTCTTCTTCTAAATATTCAAGATCATGGCTTTTAAAATCTTCCTTCCATCTAAAACCAATCATCAGTTTTGATAAATTCTCTACAACTTTAAAACAAGGGTCACCTTGTTTACAGTTTGTAATTACACATGTATCATTTCTGTGTAGGTCCTCATCAGGAATATCTTTAGAGTCCACATTTCTACTGACAGTCACTTCAAAGCATTCTAGGCCTACTCTATCAAAATCTTCACAATTCTTCCAGAATCTTACCCCTAATGCATTTAAAAAGGATTTTCAACATGTTTGGAACTTGCAAACTGCAGTAGCACCCCAATTCTCTGGTACAAAAATCTGTTCTACTTTGTAAGATGCTGGCATACTATACACTAGAAATGGAACAGCTTTTAAAAAAGGGAATTTATTAAGTTACAGGTTTACAGTTCTAAGGCCATGAAAATTTCCAAGTCAATGCAATGAAAATATCCAAATTAAGGCACCAACAAGATGTTACATTCATTCACAATAGACTGATGTAGTTCAGGTTTTCTCTCTTGGCTGAAAAGGCAAAGGATGAAGTCTGTAAGCTTTCACTCCTGACTTCTTGTTTCATGAAGCTTCCCCAGGGGCATTTTTCCTTCTTCATTTCCAAAGGTCTCTGGCTGCATGGGCTCTAAAGCTTTTTCAAAATGGTTCCCTCTCAAAGAGCTCCAGTAAGCAACCTCACGTTGAATTAGAGGAGGCATCTCCATGGAAACCATCTAATCAAAAGTTACCACCCACAATTGTGTGGGTCACATCTCCATGGAAATAATCAAAAAGCTCCCAGACAACCATATTGAATGAGAATTAATAGAACCTGGCTTTCTGGGTACATAACATATTCAAACTGGCACAGATACAAAAGATCTATACATAAAAAACCACAAGAAATTGCTAAAAGAAATCATGGAAGACCTAAATAAATGGAAGAGCATACTGTGTTCATAGATTGGAATACTAAATATAGATTACATATCAGGTTTACACAAATTCATTTATAGATTCAGTGCAGTGCCAATTAAAAGCCCAAGAACTGAGGGGATCCAAGATGGCGTCTTAGTAAGGTACATGCGTCTTAGTTCCTCCGACTCCAAATCAACTAATAGGTGAACAGAAACAGTACAAAACAACTCCCGGGGCTACAGCAGGGAATGGACACACAGCGTAACCAAGTCTGGGCTGCCTAGTCTGACTGCGAAACTCAGCTGCGGTGAGTGAGATCCCCGAGCGGCGGGCGATTTCCCGAGCAGCCGCAGCTGCGGCGGTCCGAGCTAATCCCTCCCTCCTTCTGGGGCTGGCTGAGAGACTCGGAGAGACAAGCTTCCCAGCCAAGGCGGCCGGCGCCACACTTTTGCAGGCGGCTTCGAGTCCGCGACTACAAGTCTCGGATCAGAGGGCTATCCAAAGTCTGGGCTGGCAAGTCTGATTCCGAGTCTTGGCTGCGGCGAGACCCCTGAGTGGCCGCAGCTGCGGCGGTCCGAGCTAACCCCTCCCTCCTTCTGGGGCTGGCTGAGAGACTCGGAGAGACAAGCTTCCCAGCCAAGGCGGCCGGCGCCACACTTTTGCAGGCGGCTTCGAGTCCACGACTACAAGTCTCGGATCAGAGGGCTATCCAAAGTCTGGGCTGGCAAGTCTGATTCCGAGTCTTGGCTGCGGCGAGACCCTCGAGCGGCCGCAGCTGCGGCGGTCCGAGCTAACCCCTCCCTCCTTCCCGGGCCGGCTGAGAGTATCGGAGAAGTAAGTTCCCCAAGCCGAGGCAGGCGGTGCCCTTCTTTTGCGGGCGGCTTCGAGTCTCGGCTTTAAGTCCGCGGCTACGAGTCCCGGATCAGAGGGCTATCCAAAGTCTGGGCTGGCTAGACTGACTGCGAGACTCGGCTGCAGTGAGACCCCCGAGCGGCGTGTGATCTCCCGATCAGCGGCAGCTGCGGTGGTCCGAGCTACTCCCTCCCCCCTTTCTGGGCCGGCTGAGAGTATTGGAGAAGCAAGTTTCCCAAGCCGAGGCAGGTGGCACCCCTCTTTTGCGGGCAGCTTCGAGTCTCTGCTTCGAGTCCGCGGATACGAGTCTCAGATAGGAGGGCTATCCAAGCCACGGAAGCCCCCCCCCACGGGAGGTTTCCTGGTCCGGTGGGGAATCCCCCAGGCCCGCTGCGGCCCGCAACCAGCCACAGGGTCCCCTCAAGCCGCGGCAGCTGACGCCCCCACCACGCGCGGCCCCTGAACCAACGGAGAGATTTGGATCTGAAAGCCCCAGGCCACAGAGATCGGTGACTGGGGGAGACCCATTCCAAACACTTGAGACAAACGTGTGCCACGTGCGCCACGTACTGGGCAAGATAAGAAAAACAGATCCCAGAGATTTCACAGAAAAATCTTACAACCTTGCTGGGTCCAACACCCAGAGAAATCTGAATAAATGCCCAGACGCCAGCAGCAGAAGATAACTGTCCACGCTCAAAAGATTGAGAATATGGCCCAGTCAAAGGAACAAACCAATAGCTCAAATGAGACACAAGAGCTGAGACAACTAATCCTGAATATACGAACAGAAATGGAAAACCTCTTCAAAAATGAAATCGATAAATTGAGGGAGGACATGAAGAGGACATGGGCTGAACATAAAGAAGAAATAGAAAAACTGCAAAAACAAATCGCAGAACTTATGGAAGTGAAGGATAAAGTAGCAAACATAGAAAAAATAATGGATAGTTACAAAAATGATAGATTTAAAGAGACAGAAGATAGAATTAGTGATTTGGAGGATGGAACATCTGAATTCCAAAAAGAAACAGAAACTATAGGGAAAAGAATGGAGAAATTTGAACAGGGTATCAGGGAACTCAAGGACAATATGAACCGCACAAATATACGTGTGGTGGGTGTCCCAGAAGGAGAAGAGAAGGGAAAAGGAGGAGAAAAACTAATGGAAGAAATTTTCACTGAAAATTTCCCAACTCTTATGAAAGACCTAAAATTACAGATCCAAGAAGTGCAGCACACCCCAAAGAGATTAGACCCAAATAGGCGTTCTCCAAGACACTTACTAGTTAGAATGTCAGAGGTCAATGAGAAAGAGAGGATCTTGAAAGCAGCAAGAGAAAAACAATCCATCACATACAAGGGAAACCCAATAAGATTTTGTGTAGATTTCTCAGCAGAAACCATGGAAGCTAGAAGACAGTGGGATGATATATTTAAAATACTAAAAGAGAAAAACTGCCAACCAAGACTCCTATATCCAGCAAAATTATCCTTCAAAAATGAGGGAGAAATTAAAACATTCTCAGACAAAAGGTCACTGAAAGAATTTGTGACCAAGAGAGCAGCTCTGCAAGAAATACTAAAGGGAGCACTAGAGTCAGATACAAAAAGACAGAAGAGAGAGATATGGAAAAGAGTGTAGAAAGAAGGAAAATCAGATATGATATATATAATACAAAAGGCAAAATGTTAGAGGAAAATATTATCCAAACAGTAATAACACTAAATGTCAATGGACTGAATTCCCCAATCAAAAGACATAGATTGGCAGAATGGATTAAAAAACAGGATCCTTCTATATGCTGTCTACAGGAAACACATCTTAGACCCAAAGATAAACATAGGTTGAAAGTGAAAGGTTGGGAAAAGATATTTCATGCAAATAACAACCAGAAAAGAGCAGGAGTGGCTATACTAATATCCAACAAATTAGACTTCAAATGTAAAGCAGTTAAAAGAGACAAAGAAGGACACTATATACTAATAAAAGGAACAATTAAACATGAAGACATAACAATCATAAATATTTACGCACCGAACCAGAATGACCCAAAATACGTGAGGAATACACTGCAAACACTGAAAAGGGAAATAGACTCATATACTATAATAGTTGGAGACTTCAACTCACCACTCTCATCAAGGGACAGAACATCTAGACAGAAGATCAACAAAGAAATAGAGAATCTGAATATTACTATAAATGAACTAGACTTAATAGACATTTATAGGACATTACATCCCACAACAGCAGGATACACCTTTTTCTCAAGTGCTCATGGATCATTCTCAAAAATAGACCATATGCTGGGTCACAAAGCAAGTCTTAACAAATTTAAAAAGATTGAAATCTTACACAACACTTTCTCGGACCATAAAGGAATGATGTTGGAAATCAATAATAGGCAGAGTGCCAGAAAATTCACAAATACGTGGAGGCTCAACAACACACTCCTAAACAACGACTGGGTCAAAGAAGAAATTGCTAGAGAAATTAGCAAATACCTCGAGGCGAATGAAAATGAAAACACAACATATCAAAACTTATGGGACGCAGCAAAGGCAGTGCTAAGAGGGAAATTTATTGCTCTAAATGCCTATATCAGAAAAGAAGAAAAGGCAAAAATTCAGGAATTAACTATCCATTTGGAAGAACTGGAGAAAGAACAGCAAGCTAACCCCAAAGCAAGCAAAAGGAAAGAAATAACAAAGATTAGAGCACAAATAAATGAAATTGAAAACATGAAAACAATAGAGAAAATCAATAAGGCCAGAAGTTGGTTCTATGAGAAAATCAATAAGATTGATGGGCCCTTATCAAGATTGACAAAAAGAAGAAGAGAGAGGATGCAAATAAATAAGATCAGAAATGGAAGAGGAGACATAACTACTGACCTCACAGAAATAAAGGAGGTAATAACAGGATACTATGAACAACTTTACGCTAATAAATACAACAATTTAGAGGAAATGGACGGGTTCCTGGAAAGACATGAACAACCAACTTTGACTCAAGAAGAGATAGATGATCTCAACAAACCAATCACAAGTAAAGAAATCGAAGCAGTCATTCAAAAGCTTCCTAAAAAGAAAAGTCCAGGACCAGACGGCTTCACATGTGAATTCTATCAAACATTCCAGAAAGAATTAGTACCAACTCTCCTCAAACTCTTCAAAAAAATCGAAGTGGAGGGAAAACTACCTAACTCATTCTATGAAGCCAACATTACCCTCATACCAAAACCAGGCAAAGATATTACAAGAAAAGAAAACTACAGGCCGATCTCTCTAATGAATATTGATGCAAAAATCCTCAATAAAATTCTAGCAAATCGTATCCAACAACACATTAAAAGAATTATTCATCATGACCAAGTAGGATTCATCCCAGGTATGCAAGGATGGTTCAACATAAGAAAATCAATTAATGTAATACACCATATCAACAAATTAAAGCAGAAAAATCACATGATCATCTCAATTGATGCAGAGAAGGCATTTGACAAGATTCAACATCCTTTCCTGTTGAAAACACTTCAAAGGATAGGAATACAAGGGAACTTCCTTAAAATGATAGAGGGAATATATGAAAAACCCACAGCTAATATCATCCTTAATGGGAAAAATTGAAAACGTTCCCCCTAAGATCAGGAACAAGACAAGGATGTCCACTATCACCACTATTATTCAACCTTGTGTTGGAGGTTCTAGCCAGAGCAATTAGACAAGAAAAAGAAATACAAGGCATCAAAATTGGAAAGGAAGAAGTAAAACTATCACTGTTTGCAGACGATATGATACTATACGTCGAAAACCCGGAAAAATCCACAACAAAACTACTAGAACTAATAAATGAGTACAGCAAAGTAGCAGGTTACAAGATCAACATTCAAAAATCTGTAGCATTTCTATACACTAGCAATGAACAAGTGGAGGGGGAAATCAAGAAACGAATCCCATTTACAATTGCAACTAAAAGAATAAAATACCTAGGAATAAATTTAACTAAAGAGACAAAAGACCTATACAAAGAAAACTAAAAAAAACTGCTAAAAGAAATCACAGAAGACCTAAACAGATGGAAGGGCATACCGTGTTCATGGATTGGAAGACTAAATATAGTTAAGATGTCAATCCTACCTAAATTGATTTACAGATTCAATGCAATACCAATCAAAATCCCAACAACTTATTTTTCAGAAATAGAAAAACCAATAAGCAAATTTATCTGGAAGGGCAGGGTGCCCCGAATTGCTAAAAACATCTTGAGGAAAAAAAACGAAGCTGGAGGTCTTGCGCTGCCAGACTTTAAGGCATATTATGAAGCAACAGTGGTCAAAACAGCATGGTATTGGCATAAAGATAGATATATCGACCAATGGAATCGAATAGAGTGCTCAGATATAGACCCTCTCATCTATGGTCATTTGATCTTTGATAAGGGAGTCAAGCCAACTCACCTGGGACAGAACAGTCTCTTCAATAAATGGTGCCTAGAGAACTGGATATCCATAGGCAAAAGAATGAAAGAAGACCCATCTCTCACACCCTATACAAAAGTTAACTCAAAATGGATCAAAGATCTAAACATTAGGTGTAAGACCATAGAACAGTTAGAGGAAAATGTAGGGAGATATCTTATGAATCTTACAATTGGAGGCGGTTTTATGGACCTTACACCTAAAGCAAGAGCACTGAAGAAGGAAATAAATAAATGGGAAATCCTCAAAATTAAACACTTTTGTGCATCAAAGAACTTCATCAAGAAAGTAGAAAGACAGCCTACACAATGGGAATCAATATTTGGAAATGACATATCAGATAAAGGTCTAGTATCCAGAATTTATAATGAGATTGTTCAACTCAACAACAAAAAGATAGCCAACCCAATTACAAAATGGGAAAAAGACTTGAATAGACACCTCTCAGAGGAGGAAATACAAATGGCCAAAAGACACATGAAGAGATGCTCAATGTCCCTGGCCATTAGAGAAATGCAAATCAAAACCACAATGAGATATCATCTCACACCCACCAGAATGGCCATTATCAACAAAACAGAAAATGACAAGTGCTGGAGAGGATGCGGAGAAAGAGGCACACTTATCCACTGTTGGTGGGAATGTCAAATGGTGCAACCACTGTGGAAAGCAGTTTGGCGGTTCCTCAAAAAGCTGAATATAGAATTGCCATACGATCCAGCAATACCATTGCTGGGAATCTACTCGAAGGAATTAAGGGCAAAAACTCAAACAGACATTTGCACACCAATGTTTATAGCAGCGTTATTTACAATTGCAAAGAGATGGAAACAGCCAAAATGTCCATCAACAGACGAGTGGCTAAACAAACTGTGGTATATACGTACGATGGAATATTATGCAGCGTTAAGACAGGATAAACTTATGAAGCATGTAATAACATGGATGGACCTAGAAAACATTATGCTGAGTGAGTCTAGCCAAAAGCTAAAAGACAAATACTGTATGGTCCCAATGATGTGACTCGACACTCGAGAATAAACTTGGAATATGTCATTGGTAACAGAGTTCAGCAGGAGTTAGAAACAGGGTAAGATAATGGGTAATCAGAGCTGATGGAATACAGACGGTGCAATAGGACTAGATACAAAAACTCAAAAATGGACAGCACAATAATACCTAATTGTAAAGTAATCATGTTAAAACACTGAATGAAGCTGCATGTGAGGTATAGGTTTTTTGTTTTTGTTTTTTCTGTTTTTTTTCTTTCTATTATTGTTTTAATTCTTATTCTGTTGTCTTTTTATTTCTTTTTCTAAATCGATGCAAACGTACTAAGAAATGATGAATATGCAACTATGTGATGTTATTAAGAATTACTGATTGTACATGTAGATTGGAATGATTTCTAATTGTTTTGTTAATTCTTTTTTTAATTAATAAAAAAAAATAATGAATTCAAGATGTTGGTGCTATAGAATTTCAAAAAAACAGAATTTCTTAGAAGTTACATAAAAATTCTTCTAGTTGACTTAATACAAATTCTTTCTGTCAAAGCATTGGGAAGAAAATATGTTACTATCCCAACATATTAAAATCCTTAAATTTGTAAAATGACTTTGTAGTCTCTACCATTATGAATTTCATACTCTTAAAATCTTAAATGTTTGTCTTTGCCCTGACTTGTTCTATGTCTTTCATTTTGTATAATACTTTTTTTTAGCACATTAGTTTTTTCAAATACACAGTAAAAGTTTACCCGTAATAGTGTGAGAGGGGCTTATGGTTATTACAGTTTGCAAAGTACATTGAAGCTATAAATTATAATAATTACTGCTGGGTTTCCCAGTGAAAGTTCATATCAATTCATTTTGTTTAAGGACTGATTGAACTGAGAAGAAAAAAAAAGAATGAAAACAAAATTTATAGGTATCTTCAAATAATAAAATATCTGCCCTTTTGAAGGAGAAATAAGCTTCTTGGTGATTCTAACAATCAAATGGGTAGACATATAGGGATATGCAAGTCACACTAGGGAAGACATTTCCAATAAAATAAATTAAGAGATATAGGTTGCTTCATAAGTTAGTGAGTTTGCCATCACTGGAAATATTCAAATGATTGGAGAATCAATTGATGAGGATATATTAGAGATTTAAATTACCAAGTTTGAGGGAGTTGTATGAAACATATAAGGCCACTTTTAATTCTTAGTTTGCTCTTTTTTCAAATTGATGAGTGTTACTAAAATTATCTTTACTGGTTAGGATAGTGCTAGCTGATGTGACAAAAAGTCTAAAATTTTAATTGGCTTCACGGTAGAAACTGATTTCAACTCATGTAATACTATGTGCTGGTATTGGTGATTGGTGAGTGACTCTCCTCTTTTAAAGGGAAATCCAGGGACCCAGCTCTCTGCTATCTCCTAAGTCTTTGAAGTCCTTTGCCTCTCTGTAGCAGAAGATGAAAGAAAGATTGGAGAAGGCACACCTACTTCTTAACCACCTTCTCCTTGAAATAACTCATTTATATCCCTTCATATTACATTGTTGAAAGCTAGTCATGTAACACCACATAGATTCAGAGAGAAAAAGAAGCCAGACTTTGATGCACAGTTAGCTGTCTTTTCCACTGCTCCTCCCTTTGACCACTAAACATTTGAGTATGTCCTTCTTGCACTTAAAGAACTCATTACCTCTACAAGGGAATCAACACAATTATATCCAGTAACTCCATACAGCACTGGAAGATGCATAATCCTCTCCACCAAGTCTGGATGTGACATCTCATAATCCAGTGATCACATTTATTCCCTAGTATAGGTTGTACCATTTCCCCAACTCTTTACTACTTGCTGTATGCACAGACTTTTCCATGTAACTTTGCAGTGTACACTCTCTGAGGATGAATTGGTGTGCCCCACACTTTGACTCTGGGATCAGCTATGTTACTTGCTTGACCAGTGGTATGTTAGCAGACAAAATGTAAGCAGAAACTTGAAAAACATTTGTACAATTGGATTTGACTTGTCTCCTGCACTTGATCATCACCATGAGAATATGCATAAGACTAGCTTATAGAAGGATGAAGCAGAGACAGTTGCCACAATCAAGACATCCTAGATTAGTTAACAGCCAACACCTAGATAAAAGAATGAATGAAATCAAGGCAGAGCCATCAGGCTAACCTCACCTCATCTTAGATGCATGGGAAATAGGTGCTTAATGTTTTATTGCAGTGAAGTTTTGTAATTGTTTGTTATGAAACATTATTACAGCAATGGATAACTGATACACCTCATAAACTAGACAATCAACCCCTAGTGAAAAGGAATTTGTTTTTCTTCTACAGTTTGCATAGTATCTAATACTATACTTTCCCTTAACTGAAACTCAAATTTTTATTGAGTTCAATTTATTATACAGCACTATTTAGCTAGAGAAAATGTTTTAAATAGTGTCAGAACATAAAAATGAATGACATTTTGTATTTCTATGGCGCTTTGGACTTCTTAAAATCACTTTCAAATCCCTTTCATTTGATTTTCATAAAAACTCTGATGGAAGGCCAAACAGATATTAATTCTGTATTATTGATGACCTAATTGCAGTGACTGGATGACTTGTTTTGATTATAACTGGTTAATAATCAAATAAGTCCAAACACACTGAAATTCATGTCTCCTGACTTCCCATATCTACTTCCATTGCTTAATAGGCCTTCATTAGAGAATTAAAGCACAACAACTATTTTTTTCATTGCTGTTCTATGATAAGTATCTTCATGACACTCTTCCTTCATTAGTGGATGGTTTCAAGGGTAAGGTTTCCTCTTTCAGAAATCTCTAATCCCAGTGTATGCCTATTTTCTGTAATACCTGCTTGTACCCTTATTTTCTTCTTAGAAGAGTTATAGAACTGATCAGTAAATAATTTTTTTCTTTCTCATAACACCATACAATTCACCCATTTAAAGGATACAATTACACAGTGTATGTATATGCACAGACTTCTGCAACCATAATCACAATTAATTTTAGAACATTTCAACACTGTCAAAAGAAACCCCATACATATTAGCAGTCAGTCCTTATTTTCCCCACTCCCCAGTCATGGACAAAAGCCAATCTATTTTCTGTCTGTATAAGTTTGTCTATTCTGGACATTTCATATAAATGGAATCATGCTATATGCAGTCTTTTGTGACAGGTTTCTTTCACTTAGCATAATGAGTAAACAAGAATTTGATGTAAAGTAGTTTTGACATATAACAGAGTTTTACACCCTCAGCACTATTGACATTTTGTACTGGTTAATTATTGGAGAGGCTGTCATGCTCATTGTAGAATACTTAACACATCCCCAGTCGTGACAGTTAAAAATATCTCCAGATACTGCTGAATATCCCTGGGGGCCAAATGTACCCCTACCATCTTGAGAAACACCTGTCTGTAGATTAAATGCAGCCAGGTTTTTGCACAAATGTCAGATCCCTAAAATCTGAGAGTTGGAAACTAAGGGAAGAGATTGTGAAACATTTTCACTTTAAAACAGAGAAAACAACACCCAGAGCGTTGCTCAAGACCAAAGGCTGGTTGATGTCATGTTTCTTTATGTATAACTAAATCATTTCATAATCTATGTATCTGCACCACTCCCACACCCCCAACCCCCTTAGTCTGCAAGTGCACTTGCAAGAATTTGGATAGTCCATTTACCTTCTAATTCTTGTTCTGGATCCAGGTAGTCTTATTAACCTGTCTTTGGGGGTTGCAGGACGCTGGTCACGTCCAGATAAGGTTACAAACATAACTTTAACTCTCTTCTCTTCTCTGCCTCTAAAACTTATCCACAAACTTCACCATCTTTGCCACTATCCCATAGTTCAGATGTTGAAAGAAATCTTTTCTCTTTGTCTCCTGTTTTAGGTCTCTGCTTTTATGTCCAGCTCTCAATCTCTTCTTCAGACTCTACTTTCTCTGAATGAAAGTAGATGTTATCTTCTTTTGTCCTTTTCCTGTTTTAGTCACTCTCTAAAATATATTCTTTACCATTCCATAATTCTAGTCTTTTCAATAGTAAGTGTCTCAAGGCAAGTTTTTAGCAATCCAAGAGCTCCTTTTCAACATGAAATAGGCACATCATTTTTTTAATATCATCGTACACCCAAAATTCCATTTGGGAATTCATGAGGCAGATTTATATCTTAAACAACAAATATCAGTGTGTCCTTAGAAGATCACATTATTCTCTCTTAAGCTAGAAGACACCTATATGTCATATTTCAATCTCCCAGCCTTTTATCCTCATTCCCCACCTGGTATAGTCCCTTATTTCTTTACTGTTTTGGGGAAAAGATATATTTTGCATTTGCCTGCTCTGAACCATATAAGAGGAAAAAAAATAGCTCTATATCAAAATGTGAATTAACAAAATTCAGTGTGAAGTCGGCCCACAACTCCAGGGCAGATCCTTGGTTCTGGTTCTAGATGGAGAAGAGTAACCCTGTGCACGTACTGGGAGCATGGATGCCTGGCACAGTCCCTCCTGGGATGGCCTGAGGAACTAAACCAGAACACCATCTACGGTGCCCTGTGTGCAGAAGACAGCTCACAGAACACCATGGGATAGCAGTCAAGGCATGGTTACCTCAGCAAGATTTTGCTGGCTGTAGAAAATATACTGCAATGCCTGAGACCATGAGGAAACTGTTTCCTTGGGAAGAGAGGACATTCCTCTCTACATAAACAGGAAAATTCCTAGGGCCACAGGTGCCTACCTAGGATGAGATATATGCACAGAAAGAACCAGGGTGGTCTCTATGTTTTGGTCTTTAGCTATTCTTTAAACTCATTGTATGGGTAAATCCTGAAGGATTACACACTCAGATCAATTTGAAGAGAATGGGAAAAGTGTTTTCTTCTTCTTCTTCTTTTTTTTTTTGGTTAGCTCCTGACGTTCAAAGACATCTCTGTCATAACACTAGCCGGGTACAAACTCAAGAAGCAAAGGTCTAAATTCCTAGGCCTAATTCCTAGGTCTAAATTCCAATGATGATACCTTAAAATATCAAAATTCCAGGTTTCAACAAAAGATTACAAGGCACACAAGGAAACATGGAATGATGGCATAAAGGAGAAGCTTAATATATCAGAGAAACCATAAATGAGGAGAAAAAGACCTGTCACATATCAAAGACTTTTTAAAAATGGTCCTAAAATGTGCTTAGATAACCAACAGAAAACATGGACAGAGAACTTAAGGAAATAAGGAAAACAATATATAACTACAAAGAGAATATCAAGAAAAATGGAAATTAGGAAAGGGAACCAAATACTTGAAGATCACAGTAATGGAAGTTAAAAATTCTTTAGAGGGGTTCAAAAACCAGCATTGAGCTGGTAGAAGAAAGAATCAATAAACTTTAAGACAAGACAATTAAAGTCATTTAGTCTGAGGAGAAGGTAGAAAGTATGAAAAAAGTGAACTGAGCCAAAGCAACCTGTGGGACACCATCAAGCATAACAATACATGCATTGAGAGAGTCCCAGAAGGAGGAGGAGAGAAAGGGACAGAAAGAATATTCAAAGAAATAATGACTGATAACTTCCCAAATTTAGCAAAAGACATGAATATATAAATCCAAGACACTCAACAAATTCCAAACAAGATAAACCCAAATAGACCCATGCTATGGAATATTATAATCAAACTGTCAAATGCCAAGTGTAAAAGACAGAATTCTGAAAGCCACAGGAGAAAAGCAACATGTCATGTCCTTGAAAGCCTCAATAAGATTAACCAATTTCTCATCAGAAACCATGGAGACAAAAAGACAGTGGAAAGATATATTTAAATAATGAAAGCTAAAAATTTCCCACAACATTCTCTGTAGAAAAATTGTGTCATCAAAAATGAGGGAGAGAGACATTCATAGAATAATTAAAAGCTGAGGGAGTACTTCACCACTACAAGAGATGCTAAAGAGACTTTTGCAGGTTGAAAGGAAAGGGCAGTAGACAAGAGATCGAAGATGCATGAAGAAATAAAGATCTCTGGTAATGGTAATGACAAGAGTTAATATAAATGCCAGTATTATTGTATTCTCAATTTGTGATTTCACTTTTTTAGTTCCCACAGGGTCTAAAAGGCTAAGGTATAAAATGTAATGATAAATGAGTAGTTTGGTACTTATAATGTATAAATGTGTAATTTGTGACAAGAACTATTTAAAGGTGGGGAGACAGAGCTATAAGACAATTGTTTGTGTCTGCTATTGAAGTTAGGTTGGTATCTAAACAAATGAGGTTGTTCTAGATTTGGGGTGCTAAATTTAAGTGCCATGAAAATGCAGATCAAGACTACAACAAGATACCATTTCACACCTATAAGAATAACTGCTTTTAAACAAACAGGAAACTACAAATGTTGGAGAGATCATGGAAAAATTGGGACACTTGTGCACTGCTGGTGGGAATGTATAATGGTACAGCCTCTATGAAGACAGTATGGGTGTACCTTAGAAAACTAAATTTCAAGTTGCCTTATGATCCAGCAATACCACTACTCAGTTTAAATTCAGAAGAGCTGAAAGCAGTGACACAAACAGAGATTTTCACACCAAAGTTCATAGCAGCATTATTCACAATCACCAAAAGATGGAAACAATCCAAGTGCCTGTCAACAGATGAGTGGATTAACAAAATGTGGTATGTACATATGATGGAAGATTATGTAACAGTAAGATTAAATGACATCCTGAAACACATAACAAGATGGATGAGCCTTGAGGACATAATGCTGAGTGAAATCAGCCAGACACAAAAGGACAGATATAGTATAATTCCACTTTCATGACCAGGTAAAGGCAAAATCAGAGGCTTATAATATAGCAATAGGGGACTCAGAGAATACAGAAACTTGAGATGGGTGAACAGTTAGATAATAAGGTTGAACTTAATTGTTAAGGAGTAGATAGAAGTGAAGGTGGTTCACTAGTGGGTCTATAAGTAATATTACCATATTGAAGGTGATCATGATTGTAAGCTGTTATACAGACTCATGTATGCCACCAATTAACACTACAATATAAATAAGTTCTTGCATGAACTACTGCAAAGGTATGAAACTTGTACAAAGAGTGTATAATTTCAGGGTATTGGGAGAAAACTGCTATTGCATGCTATGGTCTATGTTTAGCAGGAAAACATCAACAGTACTGAAGTGATATCAAGGGTACATAATGGGGGGGAGGGACAAGAGTTAGGGAGAAGTTTGGATTTTCTATTTGGTGATGGTGTGTTTATTGGTTATCTTTCTCTTGGGAATAATGAAATTACCTACAATTGAGAGTGTTGATGGATGTTTGGACTTTGGACATTGTACATAAGGCCCAGTAGATGGAGGTGGTTTAATGATGCACTGACTGAGAAGCAGATTGGTGAACAATGGTGTATATGATCGACCATTGTGCTGCTACAAAAAGGAATGCACTTGTGAGGCATGCCACATTGTGAATGAGCCTGTGGGATATTTGATGAGGCAAAATAGGCCAGAAACAAAAGACCAAATATTGTATGAGCTCATTTAGAAAACATTTATAAGAAAACTGGGGCCTAGAATGTAAGCTCTTATTGCAGTCACATCTAGCTCACAGCAGTAATTGTTATTCCTGGATTTTGAGAGGCTGTTTTATTTGTGTATAACCTGGTATTTAGAGATAAGAATAAAGCCAATCAGGTTGGGATAAAGTAAATTAAGAATACAGGGGCGGGCCGCGGTGGCTCAGCGGGCAAGAGTGCTTGCCTGCCATGCCGGAGGACCCCGGTTCGATTCCCGGCCCCAGCCCATGTAAAAAACAAACAAACAAACAAAATATAATAAAATAAGAAAATGTTTAAAGATGTTTCCCTTTCTTCCTCCTTTCCTTCCTTCTGTCCGTCCTTCCTTCTCTGTCTGTCTTCCTTCCTTCCTTCTAAAAAAAAAAAAAAAAAAAAAAAGAATACAGGGGTGACATAAACATTGTCTGCATTTTAGAACTTTACCTATTCTTTGAGACTAAAGGGAAAAAGGTCTATTTTGTCCAAAACTTAAATTTTCTGTAGCACAGAATATAAGTGAACCTGTCTGTATAGCCATTTAAACAATTCAAACACAGGGAGCCCAGAATAAGAGTGAGGACCTTTAATCCTGAGTAGCTTAATGTAATGCCTGGATACATCTTTGAGTATATTAAGCAGATAATTAAAGTATTGGCAAAGTCCCTTGAGGGATGGGAGAAAATACATGGAATTGTTAAACTTTACCAACAGGAAAACCCCAGATATTGTGTCAAGCATTAGTGTCACCCAAATCAATAGACCAAGCTCTTGATCTTCAGGCTTGTTCTTTTGAAGCTTGTGGATATATCATAGAAGTTTAGCCTACCTATAGATATGCTTAAGAGTCATGTCTAGAGGACCTCTTTTGTTGCTGAAATGTGGCCTTTGTCTCTTTAAACCCAACTCTGCAAGTGAATCATTGCCCTTCCCCCTATATGAAGCATAAAATCCAGAGGTGAAAGTCTCTCTGGCAGCATGGGAGATGACTCCCAAGGATGAGCCTGGCACTGGTACCATGAGATCAACAATGCCATCCTAACCAAAAGTGGGGAGAGAAGTATAGCAAATAAAGTATCAGTGGCTGAGAGAGTTCAAGTAGAGCCAAGAGACGACTCTGGAAGTCACTCCTATGCTTGCTTCAGTTAGACATTGCTACCTATCATAACAAGCTAAACCCCAACAAAAACCATTCCTGCCAATCCTAAAGACTACCTAGAGCATTATATAAGATTCTACAAAGGTTCCATGCACTAGGGTAACTTTCCAGAAAACTACAACCTCCAGATGGGTCCCTGGACCAGATAAGTTCTGAAATGCATAGAGGCCAGCCTGTCCAGAACATCAACTAGTTCCATCCTACTATCCCATATTATTGACAGCTCCTTCCAGCATGAGAGAGTTAGAATGGGCAAAGCCCAAATGCCCCTAAAGGGTGGGGAAAAGATCAAAGATGATGGTGGATTTATGCAGAGAAAGTAGGTTTTATCAAATGAGTATGACTCCTGGATCCTTATATTGATATTTATTTTAGTACCTTAGAACATCTAGAAGTAAAAACCTAAAATCGTGGGACTGTAACCCATACCAAACTTTGAAATCTTTTCTACAATTAATTATTGTGATGTGCTTTGAAATTTATTGCTTTTTTGTATATACGTAACTTCTCACAAAAAAAGAAATGAAAAGAGAACATAGGATTTAACATGATTATGACTACTGAATCATTATATTGATGTTTCTCTTGGTCTCCAGTGTCTTAGAGCAGCTAGAAGAAAAAATGAAAAATGGTGGAACTGAAACCCCTATCAAACTTTAAAATCTGTTCTATAACTACTTGTTAAAATGTACTTGGAAATTTATTGCTTTTTTGTATATATTAAATTTCATGATAAAAGGAATGTTAATAAAATTTAAGTGCCATGGGAACTACAAAGAAAATATTGGAGAAATGAAAATTCCTAGAAACTGAAATTAGAATACAGGCTGCAAGGAGTGCAGGGTACAGAGACTGGGGGGTTAATGCATAATAGGTTTAATGTTTCTGTTTGGTGGAGGGGAAAGTTTGGGTAATATAAGATGATGCAGGGACTGCAACATTGTGAATATGATTAATGCCACCGAATGTATGCTCAGGAGTGGCTGAAATGGAAAAGTTTATGTTGTGCTTATATTCCAGCAAATAAAAAAGAAAGGAAGAACAACTAAAAAGACAATAATAGTTAAATACAATAAATGATTCTAGTCAAGATCTAACAAGGGAGGAGAAAATCTCAAAAAGATCTTATTGGGACATATGAGAAAAAAGGGTTATAGAGTATAAGTTTACCAGAATAATTTTTTTTTAATTCCCTTGGCTTCTTTACAAAAATGATTGGTGTAAGGAAAAGCAATTTGGGAAAGGAAGAAACTCAAAATTTTAGATGTGGTGATTTGAAGCTGTACATACCCATGGAAAAACATGCTCCTAAATTTAGTGCATTCCTGTGGGTGTAAACCCACTGTAAATGGGACAATTTGATGAGCCTACTTCAGTTAAGGTATGACCCACTTCATTCAGAATTGGTCTTAATCCTATTACTTGATTCCTTTATAAACAGAAGCAAGACACAGAAAGAAATTCATGGAAGCAATAAGCTGAAATCAATGAAACCTGGGTGAGCCCAGCAGCTACCACCATGTGCCTTGCCTTGTATCAGAGAAGGCAAGGATCACAGGTAGTCAATCATTGGGAAGAAAGCATTGCCTTGATAATGCCTTGATTTGGACATTTTCTCAAACTGTTAGCTGATAAATTCCCATTGTTGAAGCCAATCCATTTCATGGAATCTGCTTTAAGCAGCCTAGGAAATTAAAGCATTCATTAGAGGGGGATGTGACTCCACCCATTCCAGGTGGTCTTGATTAATTTACTGGAATCCTTTAAAAGAGGGAGCATTTTTGGAGAAAGTAAGAGAACAATAAGAGAGCCACGACAGAAATAGCCATGAGAACCAAACTTAAAAAATAAAGAGCTATAGGTGAGGATGCAATTTGATACTATCATAGAAAGAAGCTCTGAGTAGCTTCTGCAAATGAAGATCCCTTAAAAAAGTGAGTTCAGGATCTATAAATATGAAGAATAAAATACCCTTCTGTGTTATTATCATGCAGTATATATTAATAAATAGCACTTCAAAAATTTGAGATGTTGATTTTCACTGCTGACTCCAACTTATATACTTCTTATATACAACTTATATACTTATATCCTGCTTGATTTTCAGGAAAAGCCATTCCCAGGTTGAAGAAATACTTTTTTTTTACATGGGCAGCCATCAAGAAATGAACCCAGGTCCTCTGGCATGGTAGGCAAGCATCCTTGCCTGCTGTACCACCGTGGCCCTGAAGAAATACTTTTGACTTGCTTATCTGGGTTAGGAAGGAACAGTTTTATATTTAACATAATCACAAGTCTTTTTCTTAATGAGTCTCTTTTTAAAAAAATTTTGTTCATAGTTACATGTTTTTTTTTAAGTAACTACAAATGAGCTTTTTTTTTTTTTAAATTAGACACTGTGTCTGGTTCTAGAAAACACAAAGTGAATAGGAACGATGACAGTCATGAAGTGAAATCAGGTTATGGTTGTATCCTTTATTGGAAAGTTGGTGTTCTAGTTTGCTAGCTGGTGGAATGCTATATACCAGAAATGGAATGGCTTTTCAAACAGGGAATTTAATAAGTTGCAAGTTTACAGTTCTAAGTCCACAAAAATGACCCAACTAAAACAAGGCTATAGAAATGTCCAATCTAAGGCATCCAGGGAAAGATACCTTGGTATCTTTCTCCTAGTCTGAGGCACTCTGGCAGCAGCTGCTGCCAATTCTTGGGGTTCCTTGGCTTGTACCCCAACCACCCATCACATGGCAATGCCTTCTTCTTTCTGGCTTCTGTGACTTCCAAGTTCTTTTAATAAGGTCTCCAGTAATATGGATTAAGACTTACCCTAATTCAGTTCGTCAAATCTTAACTAAAAATAACATCTTTGAAAAGTCTTATTTTCAATGGCTCCATACCCACGGGAATGTGAATTAAGATTAAGGACAGGTTTAAATTGGGGTACAAAATTTAATCTCCTAAAAATACTAATGACTACCATTTAAGGAGTCCCTAGCATGTATCAGACATTCTACTCTTCACTTTTATATATACATATTCTCATCTTTAGAATCAACCTGGAAGTAGTTATGATCATTCCCTTTATTATGATATTGATTATTGACTCCCAAGAAAGACTTCCATAAAAGGTTGTTGACTAGGCACACCTAAATTGAGTAGACTTACTGCAGCAAGGGTGAACATCATCTTAACATAGTCTTAGTACCATCTTGAAGAGTGTGGAAGGGGTCAGAAAAACATAGTTATAAGATTTGGGGTCTGAGCTCAAATAGCTTAACACAGTTTTTCCTGGCAGGAAGTTTATTGGGTTTGGACAAAGTTTGTAACATAACTGTTTAAAACTGGTGGACACAGCAAGGTGAGGGTTTTAAAGGAGTCTTGACAGCTAAACATTTATCTAAGTGAGTTGTTTACCCAAATGAGTAATCTATTTTTCTGATAGAAGAGGTGTTGGTGAAGATGAGCAAACTGCCACAAAAAATTAGTTTGTGAGAATTTCTTAAATGGAAGTGAAGTTATGTATTAGTTTATATTTCTATCTTCCTGGACAAGAGTTACCTGAAATAAAGTTAAGTAACATTAACCTATATGGTCTCAAAAATGAAGAACTTGAAACTTTAAGAAATTAAATAATTTTCCAAGGACTACAGCTATGACTTGGTAGCTTCAAAGTCCTAGTTTTACTATAATATTATATATAGGTTACCAGGATATAGGATGAGACTAAAGAATGGGAAGAAGTTGCCTAATATGTGTAGAATGTTTAACTAGAATGAACTTAAACACTTAGAAATGGGCAGAGATGATGGTAGCATGTTAATGTGAGAATAATTAATAGTGTTTAATGGTGTATGAATGTGGTGGAAAGGGGAAGTTTAGAGTCATATATGTCACCAGAAGGAAAGTTGGAGGTTGAAACATGGGAATGTAAAGTACAGTGAATCTTGTGGTGGACAAGGTCCATGATTAACTGTACAAATATTTTCAAAACTGTACAAATAGAACAAATCTATGACATTCTTACAAGAATTTAATAATAGAGGAGTATATGGGGGAAAATGTACCTATTGCAAACTGTGGACAATACTTAGCAATTTTTAATCTTTTCATCAGCATAACAAATGTACCATACCAATACTATGGATCAATAATAGGGGGGTTGAGAGATATTAGGAGGATTTGGGTTTTCTTTTTATTCTTATTTCCTTTCCAGAGTAATGTGAATGTTCTAAAATTGATCATGAGGATATATGCAGAACTATGTGATGATATGGTGAGTCAGAGATTGTATACTTCTGATGGGTTGTATAGTGTGTGACTATATCTCAATAAAACTGCTTTTAAAAAATCGAACAAGGGTATTTGTAAGAGAAGCCTTAAGAACACCCTGCTATAAACAATTTGAAAGAGTAAGTACACTGGGTGGTCATTTATAATGAAGTTATAGCCCACGATTTAATTATCCAAGTTTGTTGAACAAATTCAAACCTCATAACAAACATTGTTTACAACTTTAAATGAAACATCTCATAAACAAATATAATCTCAAAGTTTCAAGTCAACAGTCCTTGGAGCTTTGCTATTAAAGTTTCCTTGTGAATATTATAAGGCAATTATTTGTCCTTGGTAGGCAGAAATTCAGGTTTATATTGATTTAGATTAAGTATAGATTTAACCATATTTTGTGATAACTATGTATGTAAATATTCTGTAAACTTTTCTCATAGTTACCAAAGTTTCACATTCCCAAAAGCATTTGTGGTAGCAACTTCTTCATTTCAAGCATCCTACAAATAAAATTGAGACCTATGGTTTCACTTACATTAAAAAAATCCTACTCCCTACCCCATATTATTGACAGCCCCTTCCAACATGAAACAGTTAGAATGGCCATAGCCCAAATACCCCTGAAGAGTGGAATAGAAAGATTGAAGTTGATGGTGAAAATATAGAAAGAAGGTAGGTTTTAACAAATGAGTGTGATTGCTGAATCATTAAATTGATATTTATTTTAGTCTCCAGTATCTTAGAGCAGCAAGAAGTAAAAATCTAAAATTATGGATTTTTAACCCATACCAAACTCTGAAATTTGTTCTACAACTGATTGTTGTGCTGTGTTTTGAACTTTACTGCTTTTTTGTATGTATATTGTTTTTCACAAAAAAGAAAAAAGTTGATTGTGATGATAAAAAAAATGTATTCCTTCTGGGCGCCTATGTTCTAGGGCAGCTAGAAGGAAAAATCTGAGATGATGGTATGGTAGCCCATGACAAACTTTGGGATCTGTCCTGTAACTACTTGTTGAAGAGTGCTTTTAAAACTATTGCCTTTTTCTTTCTTTGCTTTGTATATATATTATACAAAAAAAAGTTTAAAACAAAAACCCAGCTTACACCACAGCACCAGGATTCCTCTCCAAATATCTTTATAGATCCCTGTAAAATAAGACTACATACATGAAGCCACATCGCTCAACCATCAATACTAAGACCTAATGTTGCCTACATAAATATGACTCTACTATTTCTTAATTTTCAACCAGTGCCCTTCTCTGGATAATTGCTGTTCTGGATAAGCTGCTTTTATCAAACAATTGTTTACTCATCAAGAATCACTTCAAAAGCCCCAAAAGGCCAGCCTGTCCAGAACATTAACCTAGTTCTATCTCCCTATCCTATATTATCAACAGCCATTTCCAACATGAAAAAGTCAGAATGGGCATAGCCCAAATACCCCTACAGATTGGGTGAAATATCAAAGGAGAAGTTGGATGTGTAACAGAGAAGATAGGATTTAACAAATAAGTATGACTGCTGAATTATTGTATTGATATTTCTTTAAGTCTCATAAGTAAGCCCAAAGCCTTATAAGTAGCTACCACTGACTTCTTCCTTCTGAGAAACTGTTAAGGCTCTACCAAGGTGATCCTCTCTCTAACCACATTAGGCAATAACTCAGTTTTGCTTCCTTAGCAGGTTATTCTGGTGGTCTTTCAGAGAGTTCAGAATAGGGGCTGATTAAATGAATGATAAATTGTAAATAAATACACCACTTCAGAGTTTGTAGCTCATCACAAGTTAAAAGCATTTCAACTAGTATTTGCAAAGTCCCCTTGGGGAACTTAGGAGAAAGGAGGAAATATTCAACTTCCCCATTTGGAGAATTTCTAATATTTTCACATGTAGTGGGGATGACCAGATCAACAGGCCAAGCCCTTGATCTTGGGGTTTGCCTCTATGAAACTTAATCCTGATAAGGATAAACTATGCCTTCTTAGAATTAGACCTGAAGAGTCACCCCCAGAGAACCTCTTTTATTGCTTAGATGTGTCTCTAAGCACACTCAGCATGTGAATTCACTGCTCTCTCCCTTATGTGGGACATGACTCTCAGGGGTGTAAATCTCCCTGGCAACTGGAACAGAAATCTCAGGATGAGCCAGGACCTAGCATCAAGTGATTGAGAAAAGCTTCTTGACCAAAAAAGGGAAGAGAGGAATGAGACAAAATAAAGTTTTAGTGGCTGAGAAATTTTAAACAGAGTCGAGAGGTCATCCTGAAGGTTATTCTCATGCCTTATATAACTACCCCTTTTTAATTTATGGTGTATTGGAGGAGCTGGAGGACTTAACTGAAACTGTTTATCTGTGTTCCAGTAGCCTTCATTCTTGAAGATGATTGCAGAAAGATACAACTTTTACAATGTGACCGTGAAAAGCTTGTATCTGATGCCCCTTTTATCCAGGATATGGACGGATGAGTAAAATATATGGCTAAAAAACAAATAAATAATAGGAGGGACAAAGGGTAAAATAAATTGAGTAGATGGAAATACTAGTTGTCAATGAGAAGGAGGGGTATGGGGTATGTTATATATGAGTCTTTTCCTTTTTATTTTTATTTCTTTTTCTGGAGTGGTACAAATATTATAAAAAATGATGATCATGGTGATGAATACACAAGTATGTGATGATATTGGGAGCCAGTGATTATACACTGTGTATGTGTGTGAAGATTTTTCAATGAAAATATTAAGAAAAAATCATTTAATTTAATCCTCAAAACAACCATTTGGGGTAGGTATTACTATTACACTTCTTTTAATCCTTAACAGCCTTTTATATGTAAATAAACAGAAATTAAGGGGGGTCAATTGATCTGTTAAAGATCAAATAGCATGCAATAAAGCTAGGGCTTGTTGTAAAGCACACCATTAACATAAAGATTTTCAAAGCAGTTTGTTCTCAGAGTTCCCATATCATTTAATCTCTCTTTTGTTCCAATATCGTTTTCCAGTTTACCACTTACATGTATATTGAATGTACTTGTTCAAAGCTTCTTAACACTGATGTTATCATTTCTGCTTCTTACACTCCTAGGTAGAGGAGCATCTGCACTGAAAGATAAGCAAAGGATTTCCTCTTTGACTCTGCTAATCATCTCCTTCTCTAGGAGGTCTTTCAAGTCAGTCAGTATATGACCTTCATCATTTGAGTGAATAACTTAGCACTATCTTTGCTTTTTTTTATATCGTGTAGTTTATCTCTCTGAATCTATTTGAGTCCTTGACTTCTAAAATTTGTTCTTTATAACTAAAGGACACCCAATAACTTCTTTGATAAAAGTAAATTTGGTCATCTGGAAGGGAAACAGACCCTGAATAGCTAAAAGCATCCTTAAAAAGAAAAACAAAGTGCAAGGATTAACATTCCTCCCAGTTTAAAACTTATTTTTCTTATTCCTGACTTTAAAACTTATTATAAAGCCACAGTGGTCAAAACAGCATGATATTGGCACAAAGATAGAAGTATTGATTAATGGAATTGAATCAAGAGTACAAAAATAGACCACCAAATCTATGGTCAACTGATTTTTGATGAGGACCCCAAATCCACTGAATGGAGACAAAATAGTCTTTTTAATAAATTTTCATGGGAGAACTGGATATCAATAGTCAAAAGAATGAACGAGAATTCTTACCTTATACCCTATACAAAAATTAACTCAAAGTAGATCAAACACCTAAATAAAAACACTAGTACCATAAAGTTCCTAGAAGAAAATGTAGGGAAACATCTTCAAGACCCAGCATTGGGAGGTAGCTTCCAATACTTTACACCCAAAAGCAGCAAAATAAAAAATAGATAAATGGGAACATCTCAAAATCAAATGCTTCTGCACCTCAAAAGACTTTGTCAAAAAAGGCTAAGAGACAGCCAACTCAATATGAGGAAATATTTGGAAATTGCACATCAGACAAAGGTTTAAATATCATGTGTACATTAATCATACAACTCAACAACAGAAGAACAAACAACCCAATTATAAAATGGGCTAAAGAAATGACTAGGCATTTTTCTGAAAAGCAAATACTGATGGCTCAAAAGCACATGAATAGATACTCATTTTCATTGGCTTCAATGGAAATGCAGATCAAAACTACAATGAGATAGTACCTCAAACCTATAAGAATGGCTGTCATTAAACAAACAATAAACTCTCTCCAACATTGACAAATGTTGGAGAGAACATGGAGAAATTGGGACAATTATGCACTGCTAGTGGGAATGTGTGATGGTACAGCTGCTATGGAAGACAGTATAACAGTTCCAACTATGACCCTAATACCCAGCAATAACACTACTTGGTATATACCCAGAAGAGCTGAAAGCAGTGAAATAAACAGATATTTGCACACTAATGTTGATAGCAGCATTATTCACAATCACCCAAAGATAGAAACAATCCATGTGCCCATCTTCAGATGAGTGGATTAAAAAAATGTCATATATGCATATGATGGAATATTATGCTGCAGTAAGATGAAATGACATCCTGAAGCACATGACAAAATGGATGAACCTTAAGGACATAATGCTGAGTGAAATAAGCCAGACACAAAAAGATAGATAAGACTCCACTTTTATGATCATGGTAAAGGAAAAATCAGAGGCTTGTAATACAGAATATCAGAGACTTAGAGATACATAGAAGCTAGAGATATGTGATAATAGTTAGCTAATGAAGATGCTCTCAAATGTAAGGGAATAGATTGAAGTGAAGGCAGTTCTCTAGTGGGTCTATATGTAATATTACCATATTGAAGGTGAACACGATTGAAAGGGGTTGTATAGACCCATGTGTCCCACTGATTAACACTAGAAATATAAATAAACTCTTGCAAGAACTACTTCAAAGGTATGATTCATATACAAAGAGTGTTTAAATTCAGGGTACAGGTGGAAAACTGCTATTGCATGCTATGGGCTATGTTTAACAGAAAAACAGCAGTACTACAGCAACAGCAAGGGGTAAATAATGGGGAAAGGGACAAGAGTTAAAGGGAGGTTTAGATTTCCTGTTTGGTAAGGGTATGTTTATTGGTTATCTTTTTCTTGGGAACAAGGAAATAATCTAAAATTGAAAGCATTGATGGACTGTGGACTTTGGGCATTATACATAATACCTAATAAATGCAGGTGGCTGAAGGATGCACTGACTGAGAAGTAGATTGGCAAATGATAGTGTATACATATGATCAAATATTGTGCTGCTATGAAAAGGAGCTAAATCGTTAGCCATGCAATGATGTGAATGAACCTGTGGGGCATTTGGGGAGGCAAAATAAGCCAGAAATGAAAGAGCAATTATTGTATAGTCTCTTTTAGAAAATGCTTATAAGAAAACAAGGGCCTAGATTGTAAGCTGTTATAGGAGACACGTTTAGTCCAGAGTGGTAATTATTATTTCTGGATTTTGAGAGACTGTTTTACATAAGTAAAATCTGGTATTTAGAGAAAAGAATGAAGGCAATCAGGTCAGGATTAAGGCAATTCAGAACACAGAGGTAAGGAAGATACTGTCTATATTTTAGAACCACACCTACTCTTTGAGACCAAAGGAAGAAAGGTTCATTTTGGCCTGAACCTAAATTTTCTGTAGCACATAATCTAACTCAACTTGTCTGGATAGCTCATTTGAGCAACTGAAACACAGGGAACCCAGAATAAGAATGAGGGCCTTTAATCCTGTATAGGTTAATATAATGCCTGGATATAGCCTAGAATATGTTAAACAGATAATCAAAAAGTACTGGCAGGGGCGGGCCGCGGTGGCTCAGCGGGCAAGAGTGCTTGCCTGCCATGCCGGAGGACCCCGGTTCGATTCCCGGCCCCAGCCCATGTAAAAAAACAAGCGAACAAACAAAATATAATAAAAAATAAAGATGTTTCCCTTTCTTCCTCCCTTCCTTCCTTCCATCCTTCCTTCCTTCTCTGTCTTTCTTTAAAAAAAAAAAAAAAAAAAAAAAAAAAGTACTGGCAAAGTCCCTTGAGGGATGGGAGAAAATATATGGAAGTATTAAACTTTGCCATCAGGAAATCCCCTGATACTGTGTCAAACATTAGGGACACCCAAATCAATAGGCCAAAGCCTTGATCTTCAAGCTTAAAGCTTATGTAGGTAGTGGAGAAGCTTAGCCTACCTATACATATCCCTAAGAATTACTTCTGGAGGGCTTCTTTTGGTGCTCAGTTGTGGCCTCACTCTCTCTAAGCCCAACTCTGTAAGTGAAATCACTGCCCTCCCCCCTGTGTGGGACATGACTTCCAGAGGTAACAGTCTCCTTGGCAGCATGGGAGATGACTCCCAGGGATGAGTCTGGCCCTGGCTCCATGAGCTCAACAATTCCATCCTTACCAAATGGGGTAAAGGAGTAAAACTAATAAAGTATCAGTGGCTGAGACAGTCGAGAGGGTACTCTGGAGGTTACTCTTATGCAAGCTTCAGTTAGACATTGCTACCTATCATAACTTGCCAAATCCCAATCAAAACTATTCCAGCCAATCCTAAAGAACATCTAGGGCAATATAGAAGATTCTACAAAGGTTCCATGCACTAGGGTAACTTTCTAGAAATGCACAACCTCCATATGGGTCCCTGGACCAGATAAGTCCTGAAACCTAGAGGGCCCAGCCTCTTCAGAACATCAGCTGGTTCCATCTCCCTACCCTATATTATTGATAGCCTCTTCCAATATGAAAAAGTTAGCATGGCCATTGTCCAAATACCCCTAAAAAGTGGGATAAAAAAATCAAAGGTGATGGTGGAGTTAAACAGAGAAGGTAGGGTCTGACACACATGTGTTTGCTGAATCACAAAATTGATATTTCTTTTAGTCTACAGTATCCGACAGCAGCTAGAAGTAAAAACCTAAAATTGTGTAATTTTAACCCAGACCACACTCTGAAATCTGTTCTACAACTAATTGTTGCTCTGTCTTTTGAAATTTACTGCTTTTTTAGTATATATGTTATTTTTCACAAAAAAAGAAAAAAGCTGATTGTGATGATAAAAAAATATTTCTTCCTTCTAGCCTCCTATATTCTGGAGCAACTAGAAGGAAAAATCTGAGATGATGGTATAGTAGCTTATGACAAACTCTGGAATCTGTCCTGTAACAACTTGTTGAAAAATGCTTTTGTAACTATTACTTTTTTCTTTCTTTGCTTTGTATATGCTATATTGTATGATTTAAAAAGTTAAAAAATAAAGTATTAGCAAATTCCCTTGAGGAACTAAGAGAAAAAATAAGGAACTATTAAACTTTACCAATGGGGAAACCTCTGATACTGTGTCAAACAATAGGGAAATCCAAAACAATTGGCCAAACCCTTACCCCCTATGTGGGATGTGACTCCCAGGGGTGTAAATCTCAAGGGACTGAGGAAACCTTCTCAACCAAAAGGGGGAAGAGAGAAATGAGACAAACTAAAGTTTCAGTGTCTGAGAGATTTCAAGCAGAGTTGAGAGATTATCCAGAAGGTTATTCTTATGTATTATATAGATATCCTTTTTTAGTTTATGTATATTGGAGTGGCTAGAAGGGTAACTGAAACTGTAGAACTGTGTTCCAGTAACTTTGTTTCTTCAAGATAATTGTATAATGATATAGCTTTTACAATGTGACTGTGTGATTGTGAAGCCTTGTGTCTGATGGTCCTTTTATGTATGGTATGGACAGATGAGTAAAAAATATGGATAGGGTGGGCCATGGTGGCTCAGCAGACAGAGTTCTTGCCCGCCATACTGGAGACCTGGGTTCAATTCCTGGTGTCTGCCCATGCAGAAAAATAAAAAATAAAAAAATGTTTTTAAATATATATAGATAAAAAATAAACAAATAATAGGGAGAACAAACGTTAGAATAAGTTGAGTAGATGGAAATACTAGTGGTCAATGAGAGGGAGGGATAAGGGTTATGGTGTGTATGAGTTTTTTCTTTTTTCTATCTTTTGCTGGAATGATGCAAATGTTCAAAAAAGAGATCATGGTGATGAATGCACAACCATGTGATGATATTGTGAGCTCCTGGTTGTACACCCTGTATGGAGTGTCTGTATGTCAAAAATGTTTGTATGTTAAGTTTGTACAATAAAAATATTAAAATCAGAAAAAAAAAGTAAGTTTGGAATTTCTAAATCTGTCAAATGAAAAATAATCTCTACCTGAAGAGGGGTCACTGGACCTCACAGGCTGATCCTGTGTTTTAGCTTCTCTTTGAGGACTGGAACAGACATTTATGCCACTAGCACAATGACCCTGGAGGTTGCTGCTCTGACTTTGATGGATTATTTTCACTTTTCATTTAATTTCCTCAGTCACAGACATAAGAAATGATGTTGTAGTTTGCGTTCTGCATGAGGCCTCCTGACATAGTAACTGAAATGCAGCTCCTGCTCCCTGTCCATGCCCAGCCTGCCCAAAGAGGAGCTTTTACACAATTTGCACAAAGGCAGTATATAAATTAGGAAGGTTCACCTGGGCTTAAGTATTTACATAACACTTGACAGAAGGAGAAACTAAAGGGAAATATTAGAGAAAGTAACATGCTACTGGATGCTATTTAATCTAGTCAGTAAATGTATCTCCTATTTGAACATTCTTTGTATCTTCCTATCGATGTTTGGGGCTGGAGCCCTGTGACAGAAACCACTTGCCCCTATAAAAGAAGAACGTTTCAAACTCTTCTGAACATCTTGGGCAATTAAAATGCATTTTGTGAATATATGTCATGAAGACTTCATGAGAAAGGTATAGAGTTTTTAATACCATGCTTGACACATTATAAGCACTTAGCAGCTTTTCCTGTGGTTTGGTAGACTTTGATTTCTCTTTTCCTCTTCATCATTTCCCAACTCACCAATGATAGGATTAGATTTTTTACATGGAAAATATTGTTTTAGTTTGCTAAAACTGACACAATGCAGTAAACCAGAAACAGGATGGCTTTTCACAATGGGGAATTATTAGCTTACAATTTTATAGTTCCAGGGCCATGAAAATGTCCAAATTAAGCTATCAATAGGCCAATACCTTCTGTGAAGATCAGCTATCAGAAAGCTCAGCCTCCTCTCTCAGGTAACAAGGTACACGGCAACCTCTGCTGATCCTTCTCTCCCAGGTTTTATTGCTTCCTTCCACCTTCTGGCTTCAGTGGCTTCTTATCTGAGCTTCTGCATGTGTCTGTCTTCTAGCTTCTGTTTCTCTCAGCTTCTGTGTCCCTCTGTGCTGGTTTGAAAGGATGTCTTCCCCCTAGAAAAGCCATGTTTTAATCAAAATCCCATTTCATAAAGGTAGAATAATCCCTATTCAATACTGTATGTTTGAAACTGTAATCAGATCATCTGCCTGGATGATGTGATTTAGTTAAGAGTAGTTGTTAAACTGGATTAGGTGATGACATGTCTCCACCCATTTGGGTAGGTCTTGATTGGTTTACTGGAGTCCTATAAAAGAGGGAACATTTTGGATAATGGGAGATTCAGAGAGAGAGAGCAGAGAATGCTGTAGCACCACAAAGTGGAGAGTCCATGAGCCAGCAAACTTTGGAGATGAAGAAGGAAAACGCTTCCCAGGGAGCTTCATGAAACCAGAAGCCAGGAAAGTAAGCTAGCAGATGACACCATTTTTGCCATGTGCCCTTCCAGATGAGAGACAAACCCTGACTGTGTTCACCATGTGTCTTCTCATTTAAGAGAGAAACCCTGAAATTCATCGGCCTTCTTTAACCAAGGTATCTTTCCCTGGATGCCTTTGATTGGACATTTCTATAGACTTGTTTTAATTGGGACATTTTCTTGGCCTTAGAACTGTAAACCAGCAACTCATTAAATTCCCCTTTTAAAAAGCCATTCCATTTCCGGTATATTGCATTTGGGCAGATAGCAAACTAGAACACCCTCTCTCTGAACTTCTCTGGGGGTTTTTCTGTGTTTTCTGTCATTTATCCTCTTATAAAGGACTCCATATAGAGGATTAACACTCACCCACATCTCAACTGAAATAACCTAATCAAAAGGTCCCACCCACAATAGGTTTACATCCATAGGAAGGGATTAAAAGGACATGATCTTTTCTGGTGTACGTACAGCCTCCAAACCATCACAAAATTTATAGGTCTTTACTTGAATCTCAATACAAAGAAAGAAATAAACACACCTTTCTTCAAAGAAAATAATACATAAATTACATTCATAAAATATTTATGCAATATTCAGCAAAGTACATTTTTACATGTGATAATATTAGAGTATGGTCATAAAGAAAACCAAGACTAAATACTATTCAAAGTCCTGTATCATACAAAAACAAAGTTTTAAGTGTAACAGATTTTTATTTTATAAAAGAAAGCTCTTATCTGTATAACTTCACTGTAACAGCTGCCTGCTGTAATCCACCAGGAGTCAGAGTGCATCATCATTGGCAGGAAAGAATTTGGGTCCTCTTAGAAAATATCCCTGTCCCCTTTGACTTGGCAAGGGAAACAACACCCCCAGTTATGTTACTGGCCAAGGACCAATTTCATTCTCTTGCATGGAGGGGCTAACATCTTGCAGATACATTTGCTTGTTAGTACAGCTTTTACAAAGTGTGCAACTGTCATTTAAACTCAGTCAAGCTGGATTTATATAAAGTAGAACATGTTGGTGATAAGAATGGTGTGATATTTTTAGATCTTCTTAAGTTTAAGCATTATGCCACCATTAACACATTCATTAAAGTTTCATTCAATCATGAGATGGGTTTTATGCATATACAAAGTATCAAATTAAGCAGAAGAAAATAACTTTATGCTTCTTATTTTAATTGCCTTTGCATTTTACAGTTGTTGGAAACATAATAACTTCTCAAATTTTTAAAAATTTTGATTTGCAATGTCCTGATTTTTTAAAATTCAGGTCTCCCTGTAGGAACAGCAATTCACTGAATACTTTGAAAAGATAGAAATTTGTCTGAAGTGCTAAAATATCCTCTGGGGGTCATTATTCTCATGTTCCACATTGAAACAAATCTGGACCCTCTCTCCCCCTCCCATCCGCCTTTCTACCATGCTCACCAAACAAGACAAGGGATCACAAAAGCTTAGAGAAACCAGACAGGCAAATAATCAAGGAAAGCATGCCTGGTGTAAGGTAATTGTGATGGTTAGGTTCATGTGTCACCTTGGCCAGGTGAGGTGACCCATTGCTAGTCAAGCAAGCACTGGCCTATCTGTTGCTGCAAGGACATTTTGTGGACTTAAATCATCAGCATATTGATTGCATCTGTGGATGATCACACCTGCAATTGGTTAAGGGGAGTGTCTCTCACAATAAGGGAAGCCTAATCTAATCAGTTGATGGCTTTTAAGGTGATAGTTTCAGCAGTCAGAAGAGAGAACTTTCATCTCTGCTTCAGTCAGCCAGCCTTTCCTGAAGAATTCATTGAAGATCTTCATTGGAGTGCAAGCCTACAGCCTACCCTATGGAATTTGGACATATGTGTGCCCACAGTTATGTGAGACACTTTTATAAAATCTCATACTATTTAAAGATATCTCCTGTTGGTTGTTTCCCTAGAGAACCCTGACTAATACAGTAGTAGAAGTGTGGGAACTGTGGAAAACTGGAGCCAATACTACTCATTACATACAGCAGTTGCTATTGAGTTCTAACCAATTGTTGGAATGTAGATCCAGTGTTATAAAACCTTCTCTTAAATCTGCAAGTTTATGAGAACTTTTTTCCTATTTTAAATATTGATAACAAATTCTAATTAAATGGAAAATTGTATTCTGTAGGTCTATTCTGTGTAGACCAAAAAGAAAGTAGTTATGAGCCAGAACCTGCCCATAGTCAATCAGATGTACATCTAACTTAGAGTAAAATGAAATTAAAAGTCTGAACTGTTAGGAACATCAACAGATAATGGATAGAAAAAAGAACATCAGGAATCTTTTGGTTTCAGGTGACAGAAAATTCCACTCAAATTGGCTTTTTAAAAGAAGGCAGTACTTTCTGTTTATGTAAGTAGAAAGTCCAGATGGAGGTCTGAGTTCAGGTAGGGTTGTATCTGGAAGTTCAAAAGATGTCAACATCATTTCTCTCCATTATTTTTCTCAGGCTTCCAAGGAGTTTTTTTATGCTCAGGCAAAAATACTCAGGTATAGTATTCAGTAGATAAGTTTGCCAATTATAATTGAAAAATGGTTGCCGTGGTTCCAGACTTCACAACTTTAAACTACACCTACTAAGGGAAGAAAGGAGTTCCTTACCTCCTGCAGAAGGGAGAGTAATTCTCTCTTTCCAAATCAAGCACAGAAAGTGTCCCCTTGGATATCACTAGCTCGAACGTGGTTATAGACTCTACCTTGGACTAGTAAGGCCAGGAAATGAAATCACCATTCAACTTAAGCCATTCAGAGATTCCCTGCAACAAGCTACCAAATAAAACATAACTGAGACTAGAGAGGGTAAGTTCACAACAGATTCTTTAGGGATCACTGCCATAAAAAGAGGGAAATGAACTCAGAGCCACAAGCAATAGATGACTATCAAAGTAGGGGAAAACCACTAAGAAACTGAAAAATAAAAAAAAGACACCAAGTTGGTAGGGAAAAAACAAAGAAAAGATGGTGCCAAGAAATGTGAAAATTCCTATGAAGAAAGTGTGGGCAATAAAGGCAAGTGTTGCAGGCATATAAAGTATAGGAACAGAAAATATCCATCATAAAAGTAAAAGAAAACATGGGAAAATTTTTATTTTTATGATCTAAAAGTGAGTAAAGTGTTTCTAGTCAAGATGCAAAGCTCACAAATTATAAAGGAGTACTGGGATAAATTTGATTACATAGGCCTTTAAATTCCACATTTCTACAATAACACAATCTTATTAAATGTAAACAGATAACAAACTGGTAGCATATTTGCAACAGATATGACACACAAGGAAATAATAAGCTTAATGTGTAAAGAGCTCTCACAAATAAAAAAGAAACATAATCAAACCCAATAGGAAACCACAAAAGTGATGAAGAAAAATCACTTAAAATATTTTAAAATGCTTAATTTCAGTTAGAGTTAAAGAAATGCAAATCAAAAGAAGCAGATGATATTTTTCATACATAAGATTAATAAAGTTAAAAAGTTTGATGTTATGTAGTGTGGCAAAAGTATGGAGAAACAAATATTCTCACTCAACACTGTTGACAGTATAAATTGGTGAAATCTCTTTGAAAGGCAATCAGCAATATCTCTCAAAATTAAACTATACAATCTTCTGTCCAAGCAATTTGATTTCAAGGATTGCATGTGCCAAAGCCTTCCAGCTTAAGACCATCAAGACACAACTGTACTTGAACTAATTGAAATTATTACTTCTCACAGCAAGGAAGAATGCATATCTTGGAGAACTGTGAAAGGAATATGTCGGGAAGGTGTCTCTTCTAACACCTTATTATAGAATTGGACTTTGGATGATTTGGGGGAAGGGGCAAGGAAGTAGGACTTTGCCCTGGACTGAGTTATTATTCTATTATTCTATTAAAAGCCAGAAATGATTCTGATTGTGTATTTCAATTAATCTTATCTATGAGGGGGCAGACCTGAATGAACTAACACTCTAGTAAGAGTTAGATCAATTGGCCCCTTTAAGGGGAAGAAGTCATGCTTAGTATCATGTGGTTTGTTCAGTGACCTTGTTTTTGTCTCTGATTTGACAAAATTATGAAGTTGCCTTCTTTTATCTCATTTTATCATGAACCAAGAGACCCTTTCTGATGTTGATGCTCTGCCACATTGTTTATATCCCCCAGGAGAACAACGTGTCTTAGCTGTGAGTGTCAAGCCAGGTTTGAACAACACTAAGGCCTGCTTTTAAGAGTCAGGCCAGTTCCCAGGTGTCAAGGGCTGCTTTTTTCTTTCCCATATATTGAAGATACACTGCCATATATGGAAAGATATTTATGTACAAAAAATATTCAATAGAGCAATATTTATACCAAAACAACCTAAATATTCTTTTAGTGGAAAAAAGGCTAAATAAATTAAGGCCTAGCCACACAGTGGATTAGTATGCAGCTCTGAAAAGTAATATAAATATGTGCTGATAGGAAAAATTCTAAAATATATTGTTAGGTGCAAAATAGCAATTGTTGGGTTGTATGATGATGGCTCAGTGGCAGAGTTCTCACCACCATGCTGGAGACTTGGGTTCATTTCCCAGTGCCTGCACATGTTAAAAAAATAACAATTGTTCTCATTTGTGTTGAAAATTAATGCTGTCTGTTAATTACTTCTGTTCATCCCCCTTTCAGACTCATGATGAAAATACTTTCTTGATCCCTTTGTGCTTAGGCAGGGTCATGTTTCTAGTTGTTATGAATGAGTTATCAAAAAGGACATGGGTTACTTCTTCATTGCTAATTACTGATCCAAGGTCCTCTATCACTTTCCCTTTTTCTTGGCTACTGGTAATGATCCAGACGGTGGTCTGGGTCTGCAAATAAGAAAACCATGAAGCAGAGCCTCCAGACAACTTGAAAAAGGACATAGTATGAGAAATAAGCCTTATTAAATCACTGAAATTATGGGAGTATGTGTTACCACAGCATGGCCCAATCTATCTTGATTAACACAGGATTGGTACCAGAATTACATTTCTACAATAACAAAAATGTGGCATTTGGCTAGGGATTGGTGGTAGTCAGTTAAAAAAAAAATTCTATATCATGCTGAACCAAAAATATGATAAAATTTTCACCAGCAAAAAATTAGGAGGCAGATAATTTACCTATTAGAAGTGAAACCCGTAGGAGAGGAGTTGAAAGAGAATGTTAGCAGCACGAATTAGTTGCCATTGATTACATTTAGCAATGTACTACAAGAAAGGAATGATCTCAGAAAGGCACTAGCTATTTTATAAGCTGGAATAAAGTGTTTTCTTTCAATATGACCATCTTTTATTTCTGAAACATTGTCTTGATTTTTATTTTCTAGTATTTGTTTTCACCTATTTCTTTATTTTTGTCTTAAGGATCCTTTTTTATGTGTATGTTGGGTTTTCCTTTCTGTTAGATTTAACTATCATTGTCTCTCAAATACTCTTTAATACTTTCTGCTTTTTACTTTTATTTCTCTTAAAAATTATCTGCATATTGAGTCCTTCTTGGGTTCTTCCTGATTTATTTTTTAATTCTGAAATGACCTTTTGTATTATTCATAATTTTCTATGTTCTATGAGCACAAATTTCAGATCTTCTTATCCTTTTCCACAATGATCTCATTTCTGAATTTTACAATTGTGATTTACGTTGTTTCATAGCTACTAACTTTTTCTTAAATCCTTATATCTAACTTTGAAAATATGGTTGCAGATTTCACCTATTTCTATGCATTTTTTTTCTGGCATGCCTTCATTGACTATAAGAATGTTGTTTTTCTCTTTATTTTCTTTCTTCTTCTTATTATTATTATTGCAAATTTTATCAAATTTGATTATAATTTTTTGTTTATTATTTGAATGTGTTATGATTTTGCCTGTGTTATAAAGGGAAGGCAAATCAAGACAATTTTCCTAGTTTCATGTTTCTAAATCTCCTTCTATTGTTTACAAAAAGCATTCAAAAACAAAAGCAGATATTTTCTTGAGACCTGCTAACTCTGGTTCATTTTCCCAAATATATAAATAAGCTTTTTCTTTCCTTTGTTCCTAATGGAGTTATAGTCACAGTACTTTTTACACAGAGCAGAATTTGATCCTGGAAAGAGAACTTTAGCTGGTTAGTATTGGTAGTTCAGAAAACTCAAACTCTCCAAACCATCATGCTTACCATGATCCCTTAGCTCCTTCTTGGAGTTTTGCAAAGCTTCCCCATACACACATACCTCCATCTGCTAACCTCACAATACCCTGATACTATGACCAGTGAGTACCTGTGGGTGATTTGGGCATTCTTCAGCTCTCATGGCCATCAGGACCTTTGAGTTCCTGCTCTCTCACATCATTGCTGACACCATGAGATTCTTCTTCTTAGTGGTAATTTGTACTCTCTTTCTATATTTGGGGGTTTACAGTTAACCTAGGCTTATTTTACTGGTAGATATTGTCCGTGTGTTTTAGGCTTTGCTATCCTAGTTCCTACATATTTTATTATATTACATATTGCAATAATGAATTGATCAAATGTACAGAAGAGTAGAGTTGACTATGCAGACACAGTCTTTCATCTCCTGGGAGTTGACAATTCTTGATGGTCCAACTAATTCCAATAAAACATTAATAAGAACTACATAAAATCTTAATGAGTACTAGTAAACCACATTAATACATCAAAATGACATGACAATGAGTGGGGTAAAATTTTAAAGAACCTCTCATTTCTCAGAAAGCTACCACATCTTGAAAAATTAAACTTTTATAAAGAGACAAACAAAAGTTATATGATGTAATGAGTAGAATTTTACTATATAAAGGAATTTACTCATAATCAGCAGCCCAGAGTAATCTTAGATGGCTCCATCAGAGGCATGTCCCAATGAAGAATTAAACTCTTCATATCCCATATTCCAAAACCTGGTTGCCTGAAGTGATATATATATTATAAAGATCTGATAAGATTATTAAAGCCCTAATTATTGCATTGTTTATTGCTTTAAAAGGATTTAAAATATTGTTAATAACCTAAAATGTAAAGTGTTTAGAAGTTTTTTTTAAACAAACAATATTTAAATGTTTGGAATAATTTACTTTGCTAAATTCACAAATTTTGATTTGTTAAATTGTGTAGAAGATTATTTAGAGGAATTTTTAAACAATTGTGTAATCAAGTCCTAAGATTAATAAATTGAGAATTAGATAAAGTTAAACATTACTAAGTATTATGCTCCCACACATTATAGGCTGCTAATAAAATTCTGGTTGGGGAAGGCAAAAATTTTTAAGGTGAACAAATAAATAAGGAAAAAACTTTCACATAGTTTGAAAGAAGCAGTGATGTAATAGAGTTGGAGGTGCATTAATTCAGATTGGGGTCATGGAAGGCCTTACTGAAACTGTGATATTTAGGGTGAGACCTAAATCACATGCACAAAAATGCTGGTCATATAAAGATCTGGGCAAAAAACAGCAAGGGCAAATATCCTATAACCAATGTCTTTTGCTGTATACAAGGCTTACAAGGTCAGCATGGCTGGAAAATAAAAAATGTTTGAGATTAAGAATGATAGATGATAAAACCAGGCCAAGTAGGTCTTGTAAACCACTGTTAAGAATGGGATTTTATTCCAAGCACTTTGAGAATTCATTAGCATATCATATGCAAAAGAATCATTAACATGTTATTTGATTCACAGGTTGGTAGACATACCTCTTCAGGGAATAAATTATTGGGACACAAGAGTGGAAGTAAACAGATCAGTTCTCTCTTTACTTGGATCCCAGTTCAAGTGCTCCCTTATCCCATAAACCTGAGTGGCAATCATTTCTCTCTTTATACCTGGCAGTACTATATTGCTACTGTCTCAGATATTCATAATATTTAGTCTTGTACTTTAGGGAGATTTAAGTTTCATTTCCTCTAGGAAATCTTAAGGTGTAAGATCTTACAGGGTAAGGATATTACCTTCCATATCTTTTCTTTTGCAACAGAGACTGACTCAGTGCCTATGACAAAATGAATATTATATGAAGATAAAGGAGTAAGAATTTATTTTGCTCAGTGACAATCCAATCAATTCAACCTCAGCCCACATAAATATTGAATGCATTAAAGAATAAATTACTGTTGGTATCAAGATTAACCAAGTGCAAAGAGAATGGGAAAAAGGGTATCTCAACTTTTTATTCAATGAAAAGAGTTTTTAAGAGTTTAATTAACTTGATGGGAAAAATAAGATTGAAAACATTGCTGTCAATTTGATTAAGTTCTAGAGGAAAAAATAAGCAAATATCTTCTGTATTGTTTGTTGGTGAAAAAGAAATTAAAAAATCACTCTGCAGACAGTATTGAGGAGATACATAATGCTATATGCCAGAATAGAATGCACTGAACACAGGAAACCCATAACTAAGGAGATAGATTGGGGTCCACACAGAATGGTGAGCCAGGGGGGAGAAGGTGTATGGTACAAGGACTGGTAGGCAATCAAAGATGTGTCTGAATAGAAGCAGGGGAAATCATCACAGTCTAGAAGACCAATAACAAATAAATTTGATAGTTTGGATTTATTCACCCAGGGATAACCCCCTGAAATTAGAAAAACACAGTTTTAGGGCAAACAAGGAACAAAAGCATTAGCTATTTTCTAACCCAAGCTCCTTATTCTGTAAATGAAGTTGAACCCCAGCAAATGAAATAACATGCTGCATTCACACAGCTGAATGGTAGAAATGCTGAAATCTGAATTTACATTTCCTAATTCCAGGTCATTCATTGCTCTTGCAAGTATACTCTGCAAAGTGGATGATTACAATCCATTTCCCCTTATTTGGTCACAGTGGTGTGAATTCTTTAGGGAGAAAGAATAGTCTGCTGTCTTGGGGGACTTTTGTCCAAGATCTTCCTCCAGGTAGGGCCACAGTATGTGATCAAATGCTAGATGAATCACACTTACTCTCTGGGACTTTGCATGCTGAACATACTGACACAAGTACTGAAAACTGAATGGAGCTGAATTATCACAGCAGCAGCACATGGACAAAGGTGTCAGTTAAATTCAGTTACTTGGATTCCAGGGACCACCTCCTTCCTGCTCCTAGTGAACCTGATTCTTTTACTCTTCCTTCATTTCTGGAATTATTATGTTATTCACACCAATTTATTTACTTCATTAAAATATTTTTATTTATTGTTTAGCACAGCAGGGATAATTTCCTTTGCTTACAACCAAAAACCCCTAACTACTGTTACACTTCTAGGAATACATGCACATCAGTATATGAGATAATAAATTAAGGAAGCCATAAAGAGATGAATAAAATGGCATAAGTGAAGTTTTATAAACAAGACAGAAGAAAATTCCAGATTAGGGGCTGTGTAAGTCAGATTTTGTTGCTGTGGACATAAGCCAATGGTATGTGGGCATAAGCCAATGGTACATGAACCTCATCTGTTGCTAATTACATCTGCAGTCAGCTAGGAGGTGTGTCTGCTGCAATGAGTGACATTTGGCCTAATTGGCTGATGCTTAAATGAGAGAGCACAATGTAGCACAGCCTAAGCAGCTTGGCTTTCCTCATCTCAGCACTTGCAGCTCAGTCCAGGCCATTGGAGATGCAGGAAGAAGTCACCTGGGGGAAAGTTGTTGGAAACCAGGGGCCTGGAGAGAAGACCAGCAGAGACCATCCTGTGCCTTCCCACATAAGAAAGAACCTCAGTGGGAAATTAGCTGCCTTTCCTCTGAAGAACTAATAAAATAAATCCCCTTTTATTAAAAGCCAATCTGTCTCTGGTGTGTTGCATTCTGGCAGCTAGCATATTAGAAAAGGGGCATACATCTAATCATTCATATACTGGTCTAACACATTTTTATTGAGTACCTACTGTTTATCAGGCAGAGTGGTGGTAACAGTAGTGAACATCCAAATGAACAGCAATTAAGTGACATGGGAGAAAGTGTCAGGGATGCAGATAGATAGAGCTGGACAGCTAGAAACAGAGAGAGTGGAACCCAAGAGAAAGGACTCAGGCACTAATAAATTGGGGTAGAAAGGTATTAGAGCACAGCAGAAAGAAGACTGAGATACCTGGATCCCTGCTGCCACCTCATTCCTGCTCCCTGAGCCTAGTTGCTTCATTCTTCCTACAATTCTGAAGTTCAAAATTGTTCTCTGAACACAGGGCACAGCTGACTTCAAAGGTAGAGCTAAAAACAGAAGGCAAATAGAGATTATTGCACTGATTTTTCTGTCTCTCAACTGGCCCTTCTAGCTGTATTAAAATGTCACTGGAAAAATGGTCCAGAAGATGCAGTTTGGATTTTTGACCTAATTTTGCATTTATAACCCTTGAGCCAGATAATTTATCTCTCTGGGCTTCTGTTTCTTCACATGCACAGTGAAGGAGTGACACACGCTCCGCTTCCTCCCTGGGTAGTGAGAAGCACGTGAGATAATGGATGCAGTAGCTTAGTAACTTGAAAAAAAAGATCAAGAGTAAAAGGTTATTTTACCTTTGACATCTTTTCAATCCTTTGTTATGAACAGCCATTTCTCAGCCATGGCAGAGAGAGAAGTTTCAAATAACCAGTTAGATAAAGAAAAGGATATTGTGACTCTTCTGGCAGTTTCAAAGGCCAGCCTTCAGGTTATTCAGCTCTTACAAATGATAGCAGAGGCTCTGAGGACAGTTCTGACAAAAATTTATAGATATGTTACCACAAAAAAATAAATTAAAAGAAGGAGGATGGGTGTGGATGAAAATGAGAGTGCACTAATGTAAACTTTAGAGAGCAATACAAAAATTATCTCAGGAAAACACTACTGTTGACTCCAACCTTCCAAGACTGAGTGTGAAAAACATTACTAGCCTGCAGTTGTCTCTGAGATGTACCAGACTTTTAAAAAGCTACCCTGAGGGTGCAGCCACCTGCCCTTAGCCAAGTATCACACGTGAGATCTTACTGGGACCAGGGCAAAGACAGAGCATCTCCCTGTGCAGGGACAGTTCCTTACAGCCCACCCTGTCCCCAGTGCGGCTGGGGCTCTCTCTTGTCTTTAGGCCCAGCATTTCACCTCCTTGATTTTATTTTAAGGACACTTTCACAGACGCAACTAATCCTATGGACTCCCAGGGCATGGTGTGAATGAAGGAGCTCTCATAGAACCATCGGGTCTGACAAGCAGTGGCAGTGGGCAGCAGACCCCAATTTACTCTGCCAGAGGACTGCCTGGAGGAAGTGATGGGTGGTGGTCCATGAGGGATGCCCAGAGTGACCCAAGACCACAGCCTACACAGCTAGGACATATGAGCGACAGTGACAGAGCAGGCCAGGTGCCAGGGCATGGGTGGACCACCTCTACTGAAGGAAGAGAAGAAAAGGTACAGGGAGAAGAGTGGGAAATAGGCAGGTGAAACAAGAGGGCTAAAGGAAACTGAAAAATATCAGAGGGGGCACCCACATACAAAGACAAACAGGGGTCACCAGCAAGTACAGGAGACAGGTTCCAAACAGTCACAGGGAGAGAACTCAAGTACAACACACAAGGCATGTGTGGTTTTCCCTGAGACACTGAAACCACAATGCTTAGAATAAAATATCTGGCCCAGCCATGAGCAGCAAGACTGGCCAGTCAACCCACAGATGGAGAAGCAACCACTGAATTTAGGGGTGGTTGTTATGCAGCATCACCATGGTGATATATAACTGATACAAATGGCACTGGGTAAATGAAATCCCAACCCTGATCTCAACATCCAGCCAATGTTCCCAGAGTCATCAGGCATTTGGTTTTCAAACTTATGGTGAATAGTGAAAAAGTGGAAATGACCAGATGAGGATGGTAACCAGGAGACAAAAGAGGCAAGCAAAACTCATTCCACTCCCCACCTCTGTGCCAGAGGAAGGACCCTGAGGAGTGCATGGCAGGGAGAAGGAATTTGTAGAAGGATGTGGAGCCCTATCAGAGTTACAGCATCCAGATGCAATGACAAAGTTTATGCTTCATATGACAAGCCACTGCATGAGGACATAAAAGAAGTCAGTATTCATGTCAGATCCAGAAACAGTTGGACATTATTCCCATGGGAAAAGTTCTTGTGGGAAGCCCTGCCATCTTCTTCTGGTACCTTTTATCAAAGGTTTCACTCTGTGCCACCCTGAAGTGATTGTTTCAGTCCCCAATGATTCCTTCTCTTATCAATTGTCCTTTGTTGTGATCTGTCATGTAATCTGGTAATGGAGATAAATTGCTTGTCTTAACATCCTTCACAGCCTGGAAGGGTGCACTCCTCAGGACTCAGTTCAGTTCTTCTGAGCTTAACATCTTGCCCATGAACTGGCTGGTCACTTCTACACTGGGTCTGATGTCCCGATGCAAGCCCATACATGCCACTCTCAGAAATTCTCTTCTCCCTTCATCGTTGGCCAGCCACAAACACGGTCAAACCCTGATCCACATGCCACATTCCCATGAAGGAGCCACAGCAAGTGTTATGCAAATGACACTGGATTTATGACACTCTTCATTGCTCTCCAGAAATAATAACCAGAAGTAATAACATCTCTGGGATTTCTGATTATGTAAATAGTCTTTGGAACTGAAGAATGAGTTGGGGAAGAGTTGAATGGGGAGGTGGGATGTGTAGAAGTGTGGGTGTTCTTGAGGGGGGTTGGAATGATTTGGCATCTGCTCTAGCCCCATTGCATATTCTAGCCACGGTGAACGGTGCCAAGTCAAAACAGATTGAACCCAGCTGCAATCTCCTTTGGAGGGAATCAGACCAATGAAGCCCTATATCCAATTGGTTCCTGACTTTGGGTAAGAAAGTGTAATGACATCTCCATTCCTCACCACAGATTCATCCCACAAAGACCTCAGGTTGTTAATAGTGCCCATGGGAAAAGGAGCCCCTTTGGCCCATGTATAATAAGCATCCATCCAAAATGCTTCCACCCCAGCTGTGTCTGGTTGTTCCACTGTTAGCAATCTTAGAAAGCAACTAGTTCTGTTTTCATCTGGGGAGTTCTTAAGAGGGCATCTGTGAACTTCGATGGAAAAAAATGTCTATTTATTTTCTGAAATTATCTATTTATTTTCATTATGAATGTAGACAACACACCACAGTTGTACAGTGCTGATGTCTTCTTTGCCAACAGAAATCACAGCTATTTTCCATATCACAGTACAAGGGGGACAGATTTCTCAAAAGGGGGACAGGTTTCTCAGAAGTACTTATGTTCATTTCTACTTTAAAATTACAGTAGTTATTAGACCTATTGCAAGATCATGTTACTTAATGCTTCAATATCAAATGTGATATTACTATATCACATTTGGTCTTTCAATATTCTGGTAATTATAAGTCAGTATAATTGGTTTCCTCTGTGATTCTGTTTATGCACTTAAAACCATTATTTTGAGAAAGGTTCCACAGGCTTCACTGGACTGTCAAAAATGGGCTATAGTGCACAACACAAATACACACAGAGAAAATGTTAAATCACCATGCACTAGAAGATAGCATGATAACTGAGAACTCAGCTCAAAGGTTATTAGAATAAAATCCAAAAAAGAAATGCATTGTCACAGTTCTGAAGTCTGAAATGAAGTTTTCTGCAGGGCCGTGTTTCATCCAAAGTCAGTAGGGAAGAATCTGCTCCAAGCTGCTCTCCTAGCTTCTGAGGCTGCCCTGCCTCTCACAGCATTCCCTGCTTCAATCATCATGTGCATTCTCCCATTTGTCTCTGGGAATGGGTCCAATTTCCTCTTCTTTTAAGGAACACAGACATATCCGATTAGGGGCCTACCCTAATCCACTTTGGCCTCCTTAACTAATAACATCTTCAAAGGCCCTATTTGCAAATGAGATCATGCTCATGGGACCAGGGGATAGCACTTAAACATGTCTTTTTTTGGCAGGGGGTGGGGGCAAGGAAGGGAACAGAATTCAACCCATAACAATCCCAAAGGTGTGTTATGGCTCAATGACATGAAAGTTGTCATTTTCTCTCATGAAAGAGTTCAGGCATGCACTTTCTCCACGTGATGATCAGAGACCAAGGATCCTCCTGCCTTGTGGGTTTGCCATCTCCTAGCTCAGCGGTTATCTGCGTTCCATTGGCAGGTAGGGAGAGAAGGTGTGGAGGAACCACATTCCATCTTAGAACCCTTAATTTTGATAAACACACACCAGAAACTTTTGCTGAAAAGCCAGTAATCTCTTAGGCTTTTGATCTCTGAGTTTGTTTGATGGGGTTTGAGGCAGCTCATGACTCTCCGTGAACCTCTGTGAGCCCAGATTCACCATGTGTGGGTCCAGAGCTCTAGCCCTGGGCAGCTGTATTAGGAGGCCTCTTCTGGCATTAGGGCTAAGTTACATTCTCCCATCTGGCCTCATAGCTTACTAGTTAAGAGTGCCAAGTCCTGAAGCCTGAAATCGGATACTTGGGTTCAAATACTGATGTGCCACTTTCTAGCCATATTTCTGTTTCAGTTTCATAACATAATATCTGTCTTTTTCTTTCTCTCTTTTCATTTGTACAATGGGGATAATTAGAACCTACTTAAAAGCATTATTGGTAGATTAGTTTATGTAATTTCTATAAAACACTTAGTATAGTCTCAATAAAAATGAACCATTTATTAATAGTAATAAGGATCTTATTTAAATCTCTCTGTCTGACTCCTGTCTACACCTTTTCAATCGGACTGGAATTTAAAGGGGACAGAGAGAGGCAAATGGATGATCACCCTAGAACTCTCACACTTACCTTCAAGTAATGCTTGGCATTGTGCCTGGAACATGCTAGGAATATGGTAAAAATAGTAACTATTGTAGTTTCTTCTCCTCAGATTGGGCCTTGTTTTAGTTTGCTAAAACTGTTAGAATGCAATATACCAGAAATGGGTTAGCTGTTTTGAAGGGGATTTATTAGATTGCAAATTTAAAGTTCTGCAGCCATGAAAATATCTAAATTAAGGCATCAAGAGGGAGATATCTTCTTTAAGAAAAGGCACTGACTGGCATTCGGGGTTCCTCTGTCACATGGGAAGGCATCCACTGGCTCTTCTTTCAGGTTCTGTGTGTCCTTGCATGCTTTTCCAGGGACACTTCTCTGAGCTCTCCATGTCCTACAGGTCTTCTCTTAGCATCTCCGGGGGGATTCTCTCTCTCTCTCTTTGCGTTCTTCACTTAGTTTCCTCACTCTGCTCTCTGTATCTACCTCTCTGTGTTTTCTGTCCTTATTCTCTTCATAGAGGACTCCAGTAAAAAGATTAAGGCCCACCTTGAATTGGGTGGGTCACATCTCCATGAAAACAACCTAATCAAAAGGTCTCACCCACAATAGGTCTGCACCCACAAGAGTGGATTAAAAGAACCTAGCTTTTCTGGGGTATATAACAGCTTCAAACCAGCATAGGCCTTAATTTTTTGTTTGTGTTTTTGTTTTGTTTTTATTCATAATACATATTGCTATTCTACTCTCATTTAAAGTCTATAACCAGCTCTGTCAGGATGCTTAGTTTCTTTGATTCAAATTTATTTATTAATTGATGTTTAGCTATGCTTAGGGATTAGTTTGGTTAGTAGCCAGGAATACAATTTTAAATACTGTGCCCACTATGCTAAGAATCACCAAACCCTTAGCTCTTCCAGAGGAACCTATTGCTTCCAGAGTCAACCCTTCTAATGCTCTGGGCATCTACTTAACCTCCTCCCCTCTTGGAGTTGGATCCCCTTTGACCTACACATAGTTTTCCTTTCATTGATTTCCTGGTGATATCTCAATCAGCTCATTGCTTAACTAATCACCACCAAATATTTATCACCTCAGATGCATAACCTGTGGAGCTATACAATGTAATATGTAAATATGAACTGAGTATCTTACATTTGTACAGTGCTTCCACCTCAACAAAGTAGTTTTTCATTCATTTTCTCATTTAATATACAGAGAAACCCTGCCAGCAGGTAGCTACATTTCTAGATGAGCAGACTAGGGATCTAAGAGATTATATATTTAGCTAAGATCACCCACTATGTAGAAACTTGGACATTGGCACAGGAGTCCTGGTCTGTTATTGGGCACTTCCTACCATTTAAACTACACTTCTCTTGAAATTGTTTTGCAAAAAGTGGAGGCTTTTCAATTGAACAGGCACAATTCAAATCTCTGCTCCACTACTTCTCTTATCTTTTCAGGTCTCTAGTTTCCTCAACTCTCAGATGAAATTAATTATACCTCTCAGGACTACAATAAGGTCAACCCTAGTAGACATTCAATAGTTTGTTAAAAGAAAGAAGAGACCAGACTAGAAGAAGCAGAGGATTAAGTCTTCAGAAAGAGAGAGAGAGAGAGAAAAAAAGTAGTTATGAGATCATATCTTATGTCATAAAATTGCATAAAAAATTATGAAGTTTTGTTCTTTGTAATCATCAATGCTGTCCCCTAGATCTAAGAAGTTACCCAGGGCTTTTAGGCTTCTTTGTTTCAAGGGGAGTTTGTAGCACATGGCAAAAACAAAGGTACCAGAAGGCAACCCTTCTTCTTGCCTCAATTTCTAGAGTAGAATATGTTTGCTATCTCTAAAATTACTAGCACTTGGATTAGTGGGGATTTGCAGGTGTGCTCAGCCTAATCCCTTGCAGTACCAGAGGGAAGTGGTAAGATCTTTAAAAGGCTTACCAAGCTTGGAAGGCTGTACACTTGGCCATGGGATTCAGCATCAATGAGATTCTCAGGCCCCAAGCAGAACAGAAGGGCTGCTGACATTCAAAGGCTCATATAGATTATGCAGTGAGAATTATCTGCAAGCAACAATGCTAGAGTGGAGATGAAGGGCTCCTTTTCCCTTTTAGTGGCCCACATAGACCTCTGGAAACTCATGAAAGCCCAGGGGAAGTGAGTTGTTGCTCAAATAATAATAAAGTTTTAATCTCCAAACATCCTCATGTGACAGGAGCTCAAATTGGATTTTTTTATTTAATGAAATTAATGTGATGTGCCTTAACCACTTCAGAGAGAATAAGACAGGAGAGAGGGAAGGGAAATTTCAAATGTGATAGCCATAATAAAAGCAAAGAAATCTGCATGTGAGAGTAGGAAAGAAGTCTGAATTGTGACCAAAGGGTAAGAGAAACAAGAGGTTAACTACCAAAGGGTCAAAAGTTATGAATTTCTATTTATCTCCTTATCCCTCCAATGGAGCATCAGCCTAACTTCCTAGGCAACAGTCACCTATTAAAATAATACTTAGTGATAAAGTGCCTTTTTTCTTAAAAGGTTGACTTAAGCTTTACCATCTATGCCAAAATTCAAGCATGGTAATTGTGCTGGTTTGCAAGGATGTATGTCCCCCCAGAAAAGCTTGTTTTAATCTAAATTCCATTTTGTAAAGGCAGAATAATCCCTATTCAATACTATATGTTTGAAACTGTAATCAGATCATCTCCCTGGAGATTTGATTTAATCAAGAGTGCTTGTTAAAACGGATTAGGTGATGACATGTCTCCACCCATTTGGGTGGGTCTTGATTAGTTACTGGAGTCCTATAAAAGAGGGAACATTTTGGAGAATGAAAGCAATTTGGAGAGAGCAGAGAATGCTTCAGTACCATGAAGCAGAGAGTCTACCACCAACACCTCTGAAGATGAAGGAAAACACCTCCTGGGGAACTTCATGAAACAGGAAGCCAGGAGAAGAAGCTAGCAGATGAGACCATGTTTGCCATGTCCCTTCCAGATGAGAGAGGAACCCTGTCTGTGTTCACTATGTGTGTTTCCAGATGAGAGAGAAACTCTGACTGTGTTTGCCATGTGCCCATCCACTTCAGAGAGAAACCCTGAACTTCATCGGCCTTCTTGAACCAAGGTATCTCTCCCTGGATGCCTTAGATTGCACATTTCTATAGACTTGTTCTAACTGGGACATTTTCTCAGCCTTAGAACTGTAGGCTAGCAACTTATTAAATTCCTCTTTTTAAAAGCCATTCTGTTTCTTGTATATTGCATTCTGGCAGCTAGCAAACTAGAACAGTTATGATACCCACCTCATTTCTGCATTCCCTGATAAGAGCTAAGTCTTCTTCATCCTCACATCCAGCATCATGTAGATACAAAGTTCTCAATAAAACTTCCTTAAACACGACTGACTGACTAATAGAATGAACCCTGCCTTATGTAAAAGCTATGGGAAAACTCCTACAGATACTTCACTATTCACTAAACAGTGTATCAATTATTTCCATTAAGGCTTGTCTAGCAGAATTAAATGGGCTCAACCTCTTCATCTCATTTTATATCTATAGTAATCATACCTCTGGAGCTGCTTATAACTCATTCTGAATGATCATTGTTTACCAATCAAAACCCAAGAAACAAGATTAATTTTATTTGCTTTAAAACTGTCAGCAGGACAGAGATTACATAATTACTCTCCATCTGTTTTCCGATACTCACATATGAAATAACAAGCATCCTTGTGAGCAATGGTTCTTTTCTGTGAATCTGGTGGTAGAGAAAAGGGATGTGGTGCCCTCTGGTTTATGGCTCCATTTTAGAAACTGAAAAGATATATAAAATAAGGAGACTATGTGTATAAATAAGGGACTGAGGCATCTGTCTCTCTGCCATTGGTACTCATCTCTTTCAAATAGAGCTAACGATTTAATGCATGCTATTAAGTTGGACTTTATCGTAGAAGGCAAATTTAAAAATAATCAGCAGCAAATAGATACTTTGTTTTAAACTACCTCTTATGGAGATAAATCTGAGGAAAAGGTGCAATAATTCAGTTCAGCAAGCACTACTATACACCTACTATGTGCCAGCACTGTATTGGGGAATTTGCCTTTAACCATAGTAAGAAGGAAATGTTTGTTTTTTTCCTAATGTTTTTCAATATTTTCAGGTTGTTTGAATTAAAAAAAACCTGATGCACTAGGTGGAAGTGGAGGAGAAGGTAAAGCAGTATATGCAACATAACTGTGGGAGGAACCTAGCTCTCATTTTTCCTCTTCCTTGAAATGGAAAGATAGACATAGATCATTTTATAAGTTAAAGAAAAAAACAAAAATTTTTTTTGATTAAAGAGTCTGTTTGGAAACAATATTTTTGTTAACAGATTTTTATATTTTTGGTGTTCCCGAAGATGGGACCATGCTAACAAAAAGTGTTCAATACGTGGCTTTTCAGTCATGTTGTGCATACATACAGCACGACTCACAAAAACAATGTGTCCTTAGCTTAATCACTAAGAGGAGTTAGTCTGCCCTACTCTGATTTGGTCTGGAAAATCTTACAAGCTAAAAATAAGTATACCTAAGGTTTTTTTTTTTTTAATGTGTATACAAGGGACGGCAGAGTGAAGGAATATATTAAAATAAATGGGGGGCAGTTTAGACTATTTCATAAGGAAATGATTTTTTTTAATGTTTGGGGCACTGTGCTTTTAATTTCTAAATCCTACATTGACAAAGCACAGGAGAATCATTTTGCTGTCCTGATTGGAGGTTGTGTTGCCTAAGATACAACAGCCGTTTCAGCCAGCACCTCGACACAAACGTTCCCGACATGAAGCATGTTAGGACAGCAAATGTAAGTGAAGTTGCAGAGTTTATGGAGGCAGCATACTATCGACCAACTTGGAATGTGGCTAGAATGCCACAGCAAGTACGTCTTCTCACACCAAGGGCTTTGCGACTGCACAAAGTCACACACTCATCTTGGACGCAGCCCTTCTCTCCCAGGTGTGCCTCTCTCTCTCTCCCCTTGACTTGTCATGGGCTAGTATTATTTCAAAATGGCCCTGCGTGATATATGGATTCCACCTTCTTGAGAATATGTATATTTGACATAAAGCCATTTTCATCGTTTATGAAACAAGATTTACAAAGAATACACAGCAAAAGATAAATGCCAGGACAGACAGGATAGTCTGATTACTGCATAGTGAAATGATTAAATAAAGTTGTTATTTTATGAATTAAAATTTCAAAAACAGATCTTTTGAGAGTTGGGCAATTCACAATCCCACCCAAGCGACGTACACTTAGGGAGCAGGTGCTGTGTGAAAGTAGGGCTAGAGCACGAAGGAATGAAGTTGTCTGTCACTATTTTCATCTCAAGGGAAATCTGAAGGACTCAATAGCATAGATGGTTAGTGAGCCAGCAGATGACAAGAGGACTTGCTCCCTTCTCTGGGAAATATGATGATAAGAAACAGATTTCAGCTGTTTCTCAAGTTTTTCCTCTATTGGACCACAGAGCTGCCAAGAAATGAGGACACACAGATTGTGTCCTCCCACCATCTGTGTCGTGTCCTGACCAGTCACAGCATTTCCTTGATTCAAGTGCAGGAGACCAAACTCTGAAGAGAAATCATCTTTTCCAATGAAATATTGCATTTTGTGATAGTTTTTAGAATGCCTCAGCTTCAGTTATCAGAGGCTCACACTAACGCAAATCTGGAAAGTAGAATCCCATTTTCAAACTAAACCACCATGACCAGAAAGACAACCAAAGCTAAGGGTCAAGGCTCTGTTACCCTGTTTTAAATATATATTATTTTCAGCTGCCATATTATAAAGTGGAACTTAGGTTTCCCTAATATTTGCAGAGCTCAGGGCAGGAGTACAAGTGGAGATATATATATATATATCATATATCTTTTAATTCAAACAAATGAATCTCTCTTGTTATTTTGACAAATATATGTCTGTAACTACAAAATCAGAAAATATGTGTAAAGCTCTTTAAAAAAAAGACTAAACTGACAAAATACCAAGACCAAATGAATTTAGTTATTATTACTCATGTTGGGTGTTCAGTTGATGGGCTAGTGATATCTTGATAAATCATAAAATAGACAATCATAACATAAATTATTATATGTTTTCTATAAAATTTGCAATCACTTCAGCAAACTGGTTAATTGTGTTTGTAAGATCAAGATTTTTATACAATTTGTTCTGACATCAGTAATGATTCAAAGAACTAAATTATTTAATTATACTCAAAGTGTACAAAACTTGAATATTTCATCAGGAAATAAAAATTTATGAAAACATATCAACATTGAAATTTGTTTTCAAACTAAATTATGCTTTTAAAATATTCATTAAAGACAAAATAAAATTATAATTAATGAATATAAATGTTTAAATTAAAATTTTATAAATATGTCTTAATTTTATAAAAGTTAATCAATTCATAATTCTTAACCATTCAAGGTCCATATAGTTGCCAATATTGAGAACTGGTATTGCAGTTTTTTTTTTGCTCCACCTACAAATACAAATTTAACTGAATTAGATTGTTTAGTATTCCACAAACTTCTTTGGCTATCACGTGTGACAGTTGACTATATCACACTGAATTTGTGGATACCGACACAGTCACATATCAGACCATGAAAAGAAGCAGGACACACTAGGAACTAAGCAGCACAATGTGGTTGAGGGTAGTGAAAAAGCAGGCTCTGGGAAAGGTAAAACTAACCCAGCTGTTTGGCAGCTTTATGAGGGGGCTCTTTTGCAGTCCAACTTGTAGCATTCATAGATGTGTGATGAACTTGGTTTTGATTCCAGCAGGTATTGCCATCCCAGGAGAGTGAATCTGTTGGGTGGGAATGCTGCCAAAGGAGTCCAGAGGCATCAGGCAATACAAGAAGTCAAGAGATGGGTGGAATTATGGTTCTTAAGTGATATATAGCAGAGCCTCCCTGAGCAGTGGGAAGGTCCAGGTAACAGAGCTCAACTTCCATAGACAAGCCTGTCAAAACTAGGCAGGATGTCAAGGCTCCAGCCAAGTGGGCTTGGGCGCAGGGAAAAGATATATATCCAGATGGGATTGGGAATTGTGGTAGAAAAAAAGAGCAGATGTCTGGCTGTATACATAGGTTCAGCCAATACAACCAGGGTGAGAGGAATGCAATGATTTGGTAGGTAAATAGTGGGGTGTAAGAGGAAGCAGGTGGACCCCAGGTCTCTTCCACTTTCAGGTTTATTTTCTGCCGTGGTGAGAATTGTTTCAGCTTTTGGTTGAGCTTCAATCTGCATGAGAAGGACATTAGTGATTATAGCTGAGTGGGGCTCAGGAAGACAAGGGCTGAACAATATTAAAATAGTGCTATGGCATGACATATTTGTAAGTGAATAAATGAAATTGTTGGGGAAGTGATTTACTATGGTTTTAATTCATAGCCCAATTTACTGGTGAAGTTTAAACCTTTACT